>NC_069501.1:1004609360-1004909360 GCF_027579735.1 Bombina bombina | reverse complement strand
TTCGCTGTAGACAGTGGTTTTATACATATGTAACTGTACACTTTATACAGGAGTTTTATACATATGTAACTGTACACTTTATACAGGGGTTTTATACATGTGTAACTGTACGCTTTACACAGGGGGTTTATACATGTGTAACTGTACGCTTTATACAGGGGTTTATACATGTGTAACTGTACGCTTTATACAGGGGGTTATACATGTGTAACTGTACGCTTTATACAGGGGGTTATACATGTGTAACTGTACGCTTTATACAGGGGGTTATACATGTGTAACTGTACGCTTTACACAGGGGGTTTATACATGTGTAACTGTACGCTGTAGACAGTGGTTTTATACATGTGTAACTGTATGCTTTATACAGGGGGTTTATACATGTGTAACTGTACGCTTTATACAGGGGGTTTATACATGTGTAACTGTATGCTTTATACAGGGGGTTTATACATGTGTAACTGTACGCTGTAGACGGTGGTTTTATACATATGTAACTGTACGCTGCAGACAGTGGTTTTATACATATGTAACTATACACTTTATACAGGGGTTTTATACATGTGTAATTGTATGCTTTACACAGGGGTTTTATACATGTGTAACTGTAATCTTTATACAGGGTTTTTATAAATGTGTAACTGTACGCTTTACACAGGGGGTTTATACATATGTAACTGTAATCTTTACACAGGGGTTTTATAAATGTGTAACTGTTCGCTGTAGACAGTGGTTTTATACATATGTAACTGTACACTTTATACAGGAGTTTTATACATATGTAACTGTACACTTTATACAGGGGTTTTATACATGTGTAACTGTACGCTTTACACAGGGGGTTTATACATGTGTAACTGTACGCTTTATACAGGGGTTTATACATGTGTAATTGTATGCTTTACACAGGGGTTTTATACATGTGTAATTGTATGCTTTACACAGGGGTTTTATACATGTGTAACTGTAATCTTTATACAGGGTTTTTATAAATGTGTAACTGTACGCTTTACACAGGGGGTTTATACATATGTAACTGTAATCTTTACACAGGGGTTTTATAAATGTGTAACTGTTCGCTGTAGACAGTGGTTTTATACATATGTAACTGTACACTTTATACAGGAGTTTTATACATATGTAACTGTACACTTTATACAGGGGTTTTATACATGTGTAACTGTACGCTTTACACAGGGGGTTTATACATGTGTAACTGTACGCTTTATACAGGGGTTTATACATGTGTAACTGTACGCTTTATACAGGGGGTTATACATGTGTAACTGTACGCTTTATACAGGGGGTTATACATGTGTAACTGTACGCTTTATACTGGGGGTTATACATGTGTAACTGTACGCTTTACACAGGGGGTTTATACATGTGTAACTGTACGTTGTAGACAGTGGTTTTATACATGTGTAACTGTACGCTTTATACAGGGGTTTATACATGTGTAACTGTACACTTTATACAGGGGTTTTATACATGTGTAACTGTAATCTTTATACAGGGGTTTTATACATGTGTAACTGTACGCTTTATACAGGGGGTTATACATGTGTAACTGTACGCTTTACACAGGGGGTTATACATGTGTAACTGTACACTGTAGACAGTGGGTTATACATGTGTAACTGTACGCTTTATACAGGGGGTTATACATGTGTAGCTGTACGCTTTACACAGGGGGTTTATACATGTGTAACTGTACGTTGTAGACAGTGGTTTTATACATGTGTAACTGTACGCTTTATACAGGGGTTTATACATGTGTAACTGTACACTTTATACAGGGGTTTTATACATGTGTAACTGTACGCTTTATACAGGGGGTTATACATGTGTAACTGTATGCTTTATACAGGGGGTTTATACATGTGTAACTGTACGCTTTATACAGGGGGTTTATACATGTGTAACTGTATGCTTTATACAGGGGGTTTATACATGTGTAACTGTACGCTGTAGACAGTGGTTTTATACATATGTAACTGTACGCTGCAGACAGTGGTTTTATACATGTGTAACTGTACGCTTTATACAGGGGGTTTATACATATGTAACTGTACGCTTTACACAGGGGGTTTATACATGTGTAACTGTACGCTTTATAGAGAGGTTTTATACATGTGTAACTGTACGCTATAGACAGTGGCTATACAACTATGCTTTACAACAGGTTTTATGCATTATAACTGTACCCTTTACAAAGGGGGTTTTATACATGTGTGGCTTTTATGGGACCCTGCTAATAGCAACTGTACAGGCCCAAACTGCTAAAAAAATAAATTTCCCATATACAGCCTTAAAGAGACATCTTGTCACATGCACAGTCTTAAAGGGACAGACACACACAATCGACACAGCCTTTAAAATTACAACTCGCACCACACACACACACAGTCTTTAAAGGGACAGTGTCAGGGTGCCAGGAATCAGACTGAGACGAGAAGTGCAAAAATAATCACACCTTTATTAATAGCAAAAAATAATAAAAAGTCCACAAGTCAAATAACAAGCCAGGAATCAAAACCAGAGCTGGTAGTCAGACGAGCCGAGTCAGGAGCCAAAGGGAGTAGTCAGACGAGCCGGAATCAGGAACAAGGAGAATAGCAGAGTCAGGAACAAGCCAGGGATCAGGAACCAGGAGGGACGTCAGACAGCCAGGTAATACACAGGAGCTCTCACAAACAGGTCTGAGACAACGCAAGGGCAAAGCATACTTAACAGAGGCCCTTTAAATAATAAGTGATGACATCACAATTCTGAGAGTGCATCCTGTCTCACACGGATGATGTACACCAGTCTGGCCATAAAAGGAAGTCCAGGAAATGAGCAGCATCACACAGTATGCACCAGAGTCAGCAAGAGAGGTGAGTAAAATGGCTGCCAGCAGCACATGGCAAACAAAAGGGAAAAACCCTGACAGACAGTCTAGTCCAAAATAAACTTTCCTGATTCAGATAGGGCATGTAATGTTAAAGGGACACTGAACCCAATTTTTTTTCTTCCGTGATTCAGATAGAGCATGAAATTTTAAGCAACTTTCAAATTTACTCCTATTATCAATTTTTCTTCATTCTCTTGGTATCTTTATTTGAAATGCAAGAATGTAAATGTAGATGCCTGCCCGTTTTTGGTGAACAACCTGGGTTGTCCTTGCTGATTCGTGGATAAATTCATCCACCAATAAAAAAAGTGCTGTCCAGAATTCTGAACCAAAAAAAGCTTAGATGCCTTATTTTTCAAATAAAGATAGCAAGAGAACAAAGAAAAAATTATAATAGGCGTAAATTAGAAAGTTGCTTAAAATTGTATGCTCTATCTGAATCACGAAAGAAAAAAATTGGGTTCAGTGTCCCTTTAAACAATTTTCCAATTTACTTTTATCACCAATTTTGCTTTGTTCTCTTGGTATTCTTAGTTGAAAGCAAAACCTAGGAGGTTCCTATGCTAATTTCTAAGCCCTTGAAGGCTGGGCATTTTGACAGTTTTTCACCACTAGAGGGTGTTAGTTCATGTGTGTCATATAGATAACACTGTGCTCACGCACGTGAAGTTCCAGAGAGGCAGCACTGATTGGCTAAAATGCATGTCTGTCAAAAGAACTGAAAAAAGGGGGTAGTTTGCAGAGGCTTAGATACAAGATAATCACAGAGGTAAAAAGTGTATTTATAAAACTATGTTGGTTATGCAAAACTAGGGAATGGGTAATAAAGGGATTATCTATCTTTTAAAACAATAACAATTCTGGTGTACACTGTCCCTTTATGGGACAAATAACAGTACACATAACACAAACAGAATGGACAGGCTATGCTCTGTCTTAAAGGGACAGGCACATACACAACGCACACAGCATTTAAAGGACAACTCTCACCACACACACAATCTTAATGGTACAAGTGAACAGGTGCACAACACACACAGGCTTAAAGGCACAGAACATACCATGCACAAGTACCAACAATACTCACACCCCACTCAAACAGTCTTAAAAGGGTAGACACACTAACACAATGTACAAAGCCTTAAAGCACACCCCAAAACAGTCTGAAATTGACAGATCACAGCCTGCACAAACACACACACACACAGTGTACAGTGTTTTATAGGTAGGGTTGCCATATTGCTGCTTTAAGGAGGGGCACTAATAAAAAATACATATGCCAGGATTCTCATAATGGGACATTATTCAATCATTTCTGGGCTTGTAATGTATATGCATAAAGTGATAGTAAATCCTAGCATTTCTGAAATGCTAGGATTTACCAGTGCAACAAATAAAGGTGACTTTCTGTTATGACGTATAAAATACTTCATGCTGAAAGTTCCTTTATTTGTCTGCAGCGTTCGCCGCCCTGAGCACCTCAGGCCACTCGCAGGAAAATGCTATTTTGAGGTGGCGTTTACACCTCTTAGGAAGTGAGCTCATGCCCTAGGAAGAGCTCAGCAGACCGAAAGCAGCTCAGGTGTTATGGCTCAGAATTAATAAATAAGTTGATTTAAAGGGACAGTCAACACCAGAAATGTTGTTGTTTAAAAAGGTAGATAATCCCTTTATTACCCATTCCCCAGTTTTGCATAACCAGCACAGTTAAATTAATACACTTTTTACCTCTGTAATTACCTTGTATCTAAGCCTCCTTATTTCATTTCTTTAGCCAATCAGTTCTGACTCCTAGGAGCTTCATGTGCATGAGCTTAATGTTATCTATATTACAAAATTCATGGAGATGATTGCTAGTATTAAATGGGTCACCTTTTAGTAGGGTTATTTAAGCTTAACTGGAGCTTTTTGTAAGTATTTTAGCTTTGTATAGGTTGAACCTTATCTACTATGTTACTATGTATATGAAACACATGAACTAATGCCCCCTAGTGGTGAAAAACTGTCAAAATGCTTTCAGATTAGAGGCGGCCTTCAAGGTCTAAGAAATGAGCATAGGAACCTCCAATGTTTTGCTTTCAACTAAGAATACCAAGAGAACAAAGCAAAATTAGCAATAACAGTACATTAGAAAGTTGTTTAAAATGACATGCCCTATCTGAATCATGAAAGTTTTTTTTTACTTGACTGTCCCTTTAAACAGAACTTTGTGGTGGATCATTTCAGTACATCATACAGCTGAACAACACATGGTACCAGAAGTGGATGTTTCTCCAGCTATTAGAGTCACAAACAAATTAAGCAGCATGGATTGGCAACAAGGTACAGGCACACCGCATGGCCAGCAAACCTCACAGAGCTTACCTGTGAGAACAGATGGTCTGACTTTACCTCCTGAAATCAGGTTTGTGGGTAATCTTGAGGAAGTGTGGAGATCATTTAAGCAAAGTTTTAGCCTGTACAGTTGTAATCAAAATTATTCAACTCCCATAGCAAATCAGGTTTATTGTAAACATTTTGTTCAGCTGTTTGCAATGAACAAATCAAACAAAAGCACTTGAAATAGCTCAACACAATGATTGCTTCAAATGGTTTCCCCAAATTCAACAGAAAATGCAACTTTTAATGAATTCTGCAGTCTCAAAATTATTCAACCCCTTCATGGCAAGCATCTTTAGTACTTAGTAGAGCACCCTTTTTCTGTTATAACCTGCTGCAAATGAGATGCATAGCCAGACACCAGCTTCTGGCAGCGTTCCTGAGGAATCTTTGCCCATTCCTAATGAGCAATGGCCTCCAGTTCAGCAATATTATTGGGTTTGAATGGTGCAACCGCCTTGCCACCAGAGATTTTCTATGGGGTTCAAGTCAGGTGACTGTGATGGCCACTGTAGAAACTTCCAGGACTTCTTCTGCAACAAAGCCTTGGTGGAATATGAGGTATGCTTGGGATCATTGTCCTGTTGGAAGGTCCAAATACGCCCAAGTTTCATCCTCCTCACAGACGGCATGACGTTTTCTCCTAGGATTTCGTAATCTTTCTTGCCTTCCACACGCTGCAGGTTTCCAGTGCCAGAGGATGCAAAGCAGGACCAGAGCTTTACTGAGCCACCACCAAGCTTAACTGTAGGCAGAGTGTTCTTTTTGGCATATGCTTCCTTCTTCTTCCTCCAGACATACAGCACCAAAACTTCTTTGGCTTATTTATATGATTTTAAATATACTGGAGCTGACTTTTCTTCTACTTTTGAGTCAGTAGTGGTGTACGTCTTGGAGTTCTGGCATGGAAACCATCTGCGTTTAGTATGCGCCTTACTGTGCAAACTGAAACCTCAGTGCCTGTTGCCACCAAGTCTTGCTGAAGGTCTTTTGCAGTAACTCAAGGGTTTTTCTCAACCTGCCTTCTCAGAAATGTGGTTGTAGCCATTGATAGCTTCCTTTTTCTGCCCTGTCCAGGTAATGTAACCACTGTTCCTTTAGCTTTAAACTTGCAAACTATGCTTCCAGCGGTGTCTCTAGGAACATTCAGTGCCTTCACTATCGTTTTGTATCCTGTTACTTGTTTGTGAAGGGCGATGATCTCTTCTCTTAACTATATGGACCATTCTTTTGACTTAGCCATATTTCTAACATGCAGTCAAACATGACACTTAACAACCCCCAAGCCAGTTCAGGTATTTTATGTGTTCTAGCTCAAGCACACCTGATGCAACTAATGAAGCTCTTAATTATTTGCATCAGGTGTGGTTGAGATAACACCTGTTTTGCATATTTGAGCTGTTGTGAGGGATTCTTTTAAAGGGGTTGAATAATTTTGAGACTGCATAATTCATTAAACATAGCATTTTCAGTTGAATTTGGGGGAACCACTTGAAGCATTTGTTGTCTGGAGTTATTTTAATTGCTTTTGTTTGATTTGTTGATTGCAAACAGTTGAAAGTCTGTACAATTTGACAATAAACGTGATTTGCAATGGGGATTGAATAATTTTGATTACAACTATATATGAAAGCAACAAATACATGTACTTTGCAAAGTGATCAGAAAATATTATTGCTCTTAACTGTTGCTGGGGCACAAGCCTTGGACATATATAACAGTTTTAAATTATCTGAATCTGATGGTGAGAATTATGAGATGGTTATGGATTAGCTGCATATTGCACACCAAAGAAAAATGAGACATATGAACATTTTGTGCTTAACTCCGGGGTGCAGCTACCACATGAGACAGTGGAGGAGTTTGTCACTGACCTCAGATTAAAAATCAGGTTTTGTAACTATGGCCTTCTGCAAGAATCTTTAATCGGAGATAGGCTTGTGATAGGCTGCAATAGTAATAAAACATGGGAGAGGCTACTAAGGGATTGTGATTTCAGAGAGGAGACAGAAGTATAAAGTGGATATACAAGATGCAATGTTGTGTTATGTGGGAAATGTGGAAAATTCATGTCCAGCCTATGGTCAGAAATGTAGGATCTGCAAAAAATAAAATAACTTTGCCGCATAGTGTAAGCAAGCTACATGCTGTGTATTATCTTTTTGTGGACATGGTCAAACAAGTACCTAAAACAAATAAGGAATGAATTGTAGAGGTGGAAGCACATGGTACACTGATACCATTTCAAATAGATACTGGAGCAGAGCCAATGTAATTCCAGAGGCTCAATGGAAAAAACTACAACCTAGACCTAAACTTCAGAAACAAACTAAAGTACTGAAAGAATATAATGGACTTGACATTCCAACTGTGGGTCAATGAATACTCACCCTAAAGCATAACTCCACAGTCACAAAACAATGTTTGTTGTGGTTCCTGGAGAAAAGGTTCCTTTAATTGGATTACAATCTATACAACAACTAGGGCTGCTCACCAAGCTTTTTGAGATTACAGAACAGAAGTACAAGGGCATCGATACTTTACTTGAAAAGTTTAAGGATGTTTTTTTTTTTTTTTTTTTAATAATCATTTTTATTATATTTCAACAGGTTTATACATTTTCATATGATTTAAAAAAAAAAGAATAGAAAAAAGAATAAACAAACAACTAAAAACTAAGCATCAGTAGGCAATCCACAAAGTATTATGCCTATAAACAAAAAGAAAAAAGAAGACAATATTTTCCTGTTGAATTATACTTTTTCTCTTTTTTTCCCCCCTCTTCCCCGTATTGTCCTGTACAAGATCAGAACAAGAACAAAACCAAGATATGGACCAACAATGTTCCTTCCCTCTTCCCCTTCCAGCATATGTATATACAATCAACAACAAAAAACAAAACAACAACAACAACAACATCAACAACAACGAGAAAAAAAAAAAAAGGGGAGAGGGAGCCCCCCCACGCCACACCAGAAAAGAATACAGTACATCTCGCTTTACCATATTCCCAGGAGTACCATTTCTGAATTTTGAAAAGGAAATATTATTTGATCAATTTCTGGCCTTGTAAGTGATTTAATAAATGGAGCCCACTTTTTAAAAAAGAACTTAATATCTGATTCCTCATCCATATTGGTATCTCGTTGCTCTAAAATGCATTGTTTTTTAAGAAAGTTCTTGATCTCTGAAACTGTTGGTAGATTTCTTGACTTCCACTTCTTAAAGATTAAATATCTAACTGCTAAGATAATTGAGATAATTAATTTTCCGTTAGGCCGATTTTCTTCTTGATTATTTAAACAAAATACAATCTGGGTTAGTGAAAAATCCAGAGGGAAGATTTTGAGTGACCTCTTTGCCCAGAATTCCATTTTGGACCAACACTGTCTAATCAGTGGGCAGTCCCAGATCATATGTCTCAGATATGCAGCCTTCATAGAGCATTTAGGGCATCTATCAAAATTTGGATTTTTAAGCTTAAATGCTTTTTCAGGGGTATAATAATATCTATGAATAAGTTTTAAATGCGCCTCTCTCCAGGTAGCTGAAATTGTAGCCTGAGACACTCTACAAATGGAGGTTTTTATGAGTTGGCTATCAATATGGTCTTGCAGAACTGGATTCCAGTCCTGAGCTAATTTTCCAAGAAGATATTTCCCTTTACCATCTCCCAGTAAATGGTAACATGGGGTGATTGACATCAACCCATTCTTTACCAAGGTAAGCCACCCCTCCAGGTTGCCTAGGTCCCATCGCCACTTAGCTGTCCTCATCAAATCTGTAATATAGTGCCTTGTTTGTAGATATGCAAAAAACTCCTTATTTGAAAGATTAAAATTATTTTTAAGTTCATCAAACGCTTTGATGCATTTTCTCTTTTGATCCACAAAATATGTAAGTCTATCCAAACCTGAGGTATGCCAGTTTTTAATCACAGATGAGTCCAAGCCTGCCTGAAATTTTTAAGGATGTTTTTAGTGGAATAGTAAACTCCCCATTAAATATAAAATTGCTTTAAAGCCGGGAGCAATTCCTGTGATTCATGCTCCTCGCAAAGTACCAGTAGCCCTATGAGAAAAACTTAAAAAAGAACTAAAGCGCTTGATGAAGCTGGATGTCCTAGAGCAGGTACATGAACCAACTTAATGGGTTAATTCTTTGGTTATTGTGGCGAAAAAGGATGGTTCGCTAAGGTTGTGTCTGGACCCCAAAGAGTTAAATGCCAGTATTAAAAGGGAACATTACCATATACTAACACAAAATTAAATCCTAGGGGAGATGACTAGTGCCCAGCTGTTTACAATTCTCGATGCATCTAATGGATTTTGGCAGGAAAGGAACAGGCGCATATGTACTTTTAATACACCTTTTGCTAGGCACTGTTTCAAATGTCTTCCGTTTTGTCTGTGTTCAGTGCCCGAAATATTCCACAGAACCATACAGTAGCTGTTTGATGGGGTCAAAGATGTCAAAGTGTACATAGATGATGGGGGCGTGTCTGTGCAGCGTTCTGGATAAGACGCACTTTCTGAGAGCTCCGGCAGAATCCACAATAATCCGCCGATTATTGCATCTTAACAGCAAGAACTACATAAAGATATCGCATCCTCACTATTTGGGACTTCATCTCCACCTATCTTTGCTGTTTTTATGACACCATGGTCACAGATCGGAACTGTAAAGCCTAAGGCTACTTCTAGGCAACCCCCCCTCCCCGGGAGAACCAGGTCATCATTGCAGTCAGATACATACTGAATCTTTTTATACAACAGCTGCTCCTAACTACCCTCAACATCTGATACCACAGACTGTGACAACCCTCTCTAAAATTGCGAGTTTATGCTTAATAGCCCCGGGCTGAAAAGGCGTCATGAAAATGGCAGACAAGTCAGAATGTGGGCCACAGACGAAAGAGTTTTCAGACTGGAGATAATGTGGCTTAAGATCATGCAAAAATGCTTGCCTAGCTCAATATTGGAAGCTACTGAAATACCAACTCAACATATTAGTGAAGGGAACCGTATACCGCACAGTGTAGCCTATGTTCTATCTATCTATTGGGTACTTATAGAGTGCAAACTAATCACCCGTGAGGGTCTCAAGGTGCTATGTTGAAGAACATCATTATCCAAGTATCGATTACACAGATGCAGCTGTACCACCGTCTATCCACTCAGCTAAAGCGGTATATACATGTGAAGGGGTAACCCTTCAGAAACAGCAAAGTCCCTCTCTCACCACCCCCAGCCCACTCCAGCAGCATAGAACTGGGGATCATAACTTCCTCATTGCAAAGCCTACAAACTGTGGAGAACCATTCACAAAGAAACGCAGATCTAACGCATCTCTCTAAAGCCCCAGACCTTCCGGTCACTACAATGAACTCGGAGGTAGTACTCAAAGCGAGATCAGAGGATACCGTGAGTCCCTCTGCACAATGAGAGATGGGAGACGGAAGCAAGTCTCATCTAACCTGAGGATGATCACAGGGACGAACCCAGCAGCAATAATTGGGACATCTGCCCTATCAGCTAATTCTGAGGATTGGACTTCCACAACCGGGTATTTGCAAACAGGTAATTAGTTCTTTAAAGCCAACCATCTTGGGCAAAAGGCACTGTCCCGTTTTTCCACTATCGCATCACATTGAAACCCCAAGAGACTAACACGAGAATTGATTGCACCCCATTATGATCCAAGTATATACCTGAGATTCCGTGCTACAAACACTTTATTGTTTTGGAAACTTTCACACCTTCAACTCACTCTCAACTAAATGCCTTAAAAAAAGAGCTGGACAGTGGGGGTTAATCTCTAAATGCTACAATGTTGCATACCTTTTAATGTTTGAATTGTTTAGCTCTCAAATGTTCCTTTTACTTTTAATAACGGTACATTCTGTACATGCCTTAACCTTGAATTTCTTGATGTGCATATTTACGTTTCAGATGTTCTGTCTTTTAATTGTATATTGTTGATCAGACAGTTTACTTTACAATTCAATATGTTGGATTTCATAATTAGTCAAGCAGAAGCTAACTGAGGCTTGAATCACTTTAATATGATAGAAAACCTGCCTTCCAGTCAGCGGCTGGGGCTGTGGGCAGTAACTACACACAAACAATTACAACATAAGCCACTATATTATATGTTATAAACATTACAAAACTACTCTTACTTGACAGTTATACACGGTAGATATAATATAAATGAGGACAACTCATATATTTTTATTTAGATATCTCTTCCCTCCTTATTGCATCACATTATATAATAGTACACATTAGTGCACAGCTAATCCATATTATCCTTAGAACATCTCCAAGGCTATATTACATTAATGGTTAATATAAGAGCCAAATCACTATGTACCACAATACCTTACAGCTACATGGAAATTAACCTATGCCTATATGTTCTGTCTATTATATGCTTATTATGTTCATGTTGATGCCATCTGGTGGTTTCATGTTGCAATTACAGCTTGGTTCCTCTCAAGAATAAAACAGGAAGTGTTAATAAAGTTTGTTAATAAAAAGGTTTACTTTCAGTTTCTCAGCAGCCATCTTAGCTTCAAGAAGCATGGAAATCAGCTCTTAACATTTGCCTCTAAACATACATATGCCTGTAAGTTATTTGTTGTTTGCTAAGAGTTCGTTGTACATTTGAATTGCATTGCTATTTGCTGTAAGGATTAAATGTAAGCTCTCTGTGTTAGAAACATGTATTATTGTATGTATTGCAAGCACCACGTGTAACTACATATTGTAATTTCAACTTTTCTTATTGTATTGCAGATTTACAAAATAACTATTCAGAAGTAAAATCAGTTTGGAATAAACACAAAGCTATTTCTGTCTGGTTTGTTAACTAGCTGTCTAGTTATCAGTTAATGAGGACAGTACAGTAAAAAGGCATGCTATACCAAGGCAAGATACAGAGCTGCATGGTATAGTAAAAAGGCAGGCTATATCAGGGGAAGATATAGGAGCTGAATTGTAAAGTGAGAAGCAATAACAAGCAAGATACAAAGGCTGCATTTTAAAGTAAAAAGCAGTAAATAACAAGCAAACATACAAGACCTGCAATTTAAAGTGAAAGGCAGTAAAAATAATTTGCACAAGAACTGCATTTAAAATATTGCACTACTTTAACCTGATCACTATGAACCAAGATAAGAGTGTTGATATGACGCAGCAAACTTTAGAGACCAGATCCTATGCCTCTGGCTCTAAATATTCCATGCGCTCCAGCAGATCATTAGCCAGTTCTACAGGACTCAGAGCCCGTGCTAAAGCACAAGCAGCCCAGGCACAAGTTTCTTATGCTGAAAAAGAAGCAGACATGATAAAGCAGAAAACAGCACTAGAAGCAGAGGCAGCAAGGCGCAAAGCAGATATGGAAGCAGAGGCAGCTAAGCGCAAAGCAGATATGGAAGCAGAGACAGCAAGGTGTGAAGCTGAAACAGCGCAACGCAAGGCAGAGTTAGAAGCTAATATGCATGTGCTAAAGATTCAAAGGGCAGCAGTTGCAGCATCTGCAGAAGCAGCAGTCTATGAAGCAGCAGCTGAACTAGAAGAGGAACCACTTCAAGATTTTGCAGAAATAACTACCCATGATTAAGTACAAAGGACTCGTGAGTATGTACAGAACCATGCTCTAGACCAAGATAAAACAGAGCATGCTCCTATCCAACATATGTCCAGCATAATGCCACAGTTTCCTGACTCAACATATTTACAGTCCACTCCAAGTATTCCTGACTTGCACCCTCCTTCCCAGACTGAAACTGCAAATATCTCAACACCAAGGGTGCGCTTTCAAGAAAACAGAGGCTATGCTGATCCACAACATCCATCACATTATATGGACTCTCATATATCCCCTCTCAGAAATAGTACCGTAGGAACTTCAGAGACTACTGACCTAGAAAAGCACCTGATTCGTCGAGAGTTAGTGAGTACAGGGCTACTAACATTTGATGATCGACCAGAGAACTACTGGGCATGGTAGACATCATTCCAAGGTCTCACCAGAGATCTTAATCTTACAGCCAGAGAGGAGTTAGATCTTTTGATTAAGTGGCTTGGACCAGAGTATTCTCAACAGGCTAAGAGACTCAGGTCAGTGCATGTTCATAACCCAATTGATGGAGTTAAAATGGTATGGCAGAGACTAGAAGAATGTTATGGCAGCCCTGAAGCTATTGAGAATGCACTGTTAAAGAAGCTAGAAAACTTCCCCAAAATCTCAAACAAAGACAACATAAAGTTAAGAGAACTTGGGGACATGTTGTTGGAGGTGAATGCAGCTAAGGCAGGAGGCTTTTTGCCAGGACTGGCATACCTAGACACAGCTCGTGGCATCAAACCAATTATTGAAAAACTGCCATATAGCCTGCAAGAAAAGTGGATTTTTCAAGGTTCCAAGTACAAAGAAGACCATTATGTCTCCTTTTCACCATTCAGTTTCTTCACCAGATTTATTGTCAACCAAGCAAAGACCAGAAATGATCCAAGCTTCATATTCTCAACATGCAGCAACCAATTTCCAGTAAATACAGAGAAGACAGGAACAAGGTACAGCAACAGACCAACGGTGTCAGTAAGAAAGACAGAAGTGTCAGCTACTAATGCAACTCCACAAGTGAAAAGCCCTTCGTGGAAATCCATGGAATCAGACAGTCCATGTCCAATTCATAATAAACCACACCCACTGTCAAAGTGTCGTGGGTTCAGAAGCAAGCACATTGATGAACGTAAAGCTTACCTGAAGGAGAATTCTATCTGCTTTAGATGTTGTGCATCCACCAGACACATTGCCAAAGACTGCAAAAATAACATAAGATGCAGAGAATGCAACAGTGACCAGCACACTTCAGCTTTGCATCCAGGTCCAGCTCCCTGGGCAGTAGAGACTCCTTTACCAAAGGGAGAGCAAGGCGGGGAGCAAGAGGAAGCTACTCCACCCACTATTGTATCCAAGTGTACAGAGGTATGCGGGAAAGGGACAAGGCCCAGATCATGTTCCAAGATTTGTTTAGTGACTGTATATCCCTCTAACAAACCTGACTGTTCTGTAAAAATGTATGCAGTGTTAGATGATCAAAGTAACCGTTCTTTAGCCAAATCAGAGTTTTTTGATGTGTTTAACATTAGTGATAAAACATTTTCCTACACTCTAAGAACATGCTCAGGCATTACAGAGAAAACAGGGCGTAGGGTATCCAACTTCACTGTTCAGTCTATTGATGGGAAAACACACATAAAACTCCCCACACTCATTGAATGTGACATGATACCTGATGACAGGTCAGAAATTCCAACACCTGAGACTACACAGCATTTCCCTCATCTGAAATCCTTAACAGACAAGATCCCAGCACTTGACCCTAACGCACAAATACTTCTCTTGTTAGGAAGAGAAATTCTGAAGGTGCACAAAGTACGTGAGCAGATTAATGGGCCTCACAACAGTCCTTATGCACAACATTTAGACTTAGGTTGGGTCATAGTTGGGGAAGTATGCTTAGGAGGAGCTCATAGACCTGCAGATGTGAACTCTTTCAAGACAAATGTGTTGCCTAGTGGGTGCACTTCTCTGTTCAGCCCATGCACTAGCTATATACAGGTAAAAGAGACTTTTAATGCTTGTAAACAACAGTCATACAACCCCTCATTGTGTTATTTAGGAACTGCAACTCATAATGTGGGCAGTTTAGATGATAATGTGTTTGTTACTACTCCAAACGATGACAAACCTGCTATGTCTATTCAAGATGGTATGTTCCTTGATGTAGTTGAAAAAGAGATGTTTATTGATGAAGCAAATTACTGGGTAGCACCCCTACCATTTCGCTCACCTCGTCTTAGACTACCAAACAACTTAGAGCAAGCCCAGAAAAGACTCCTTGCTCTAAAGCTTTCCTTTGCGAAAAAACCTGAAATGAAAGAACATTTTGTTAACTTTATGCAAAAGATCTTTGACCATGACCAAGCAGAACCTGCCCCATCATTGGAACCAGGTGAGGAGTGTTGGTACCTACCAATCTTTGGTGTTTAAATAATACACTACTAGGTGTCCTTTTACATTTCCGCAAAGAGCAAGTTGCAATTACCACTGATGTACAACAAATGTTTTACTGTTTCATGGTTAGAGAAGATCACCGTAACTATTTGAGATTTCTTTGGTATCGTGACAATGACCTTAACAAAGAAATTACAGAGTTCAGGATGAAGGTACATGTCTTTGGAAACAGCCCTTCTCCAGCCATAGCCATTTATGGTCTAAGACAAATAGCAAAGCAAGGAAAGAGTGAGTATGGTGAAGATGTAGAACAGTTTATCTTGAGGAATTTCTATGTAGATGATGGACTCGCATCTGTGCCTACTGAAGCAGTCAGTCTCCTGCAGAGAGCTAAGGACATGCTCGCAGGATCAAATCTCAAGCTACACAAAGTGGCATCCAACAAAAGTCCAGTAATGGAAGCATTTCCTGCCGATGACAGAGCTAAAGATCTAAAGGACCTTGTTTTAGGTGTCGATCCTCTACCCCTCCAAAGGAGCTTAGGAGTAAGTTGGAACTTACAGACCGACAGTTTCACTTTTCAAGTATCTAAAGAGGTAAAACCTTTCACACAGAGAGGTATCCTGGCTACAGTAAACAGTCTTTATGACCCACTTGGGTTTGCATCTCCAATCACTATGCAAGGTAAATCTTTAGTCAGAGAACTCTCAACAGACCAATGTGACTGGGATTCCCCACTCTTACCAGATAGAGAAGCTCAATGGAGAGCATGGACAGAAGACCTGATCCATCTTGAAGATCTCAGTATTCCCAAACCCTATGTGCCAGTGTCACTATCGTCCACAGTAAGAAAGGAGGTATGTGTTTTTTCTGATGCTTCTACTGTAGCGATAGCAGCTGTAGCTTATCTCAGAGTCATAGACATTAGCGGTCAATGTCATGTAGGCTTTATTATGGGCAAATCTAAACTAGCTCCAAGACCAGCCCATACAGTGCCACGTCTAGAATTATGTGCAGCTGTTTTGTCAGTTGAGCTAGCTGAACTTATTACTGAAGAAATGGACATTGAACTTTATGCAGTTAAATATTACACTGATAGCAAAATTGTGTTAGGTTATATTCACAATACTTGTAGGAGATTTCATGTATATGTCTCAAACAGAATAATTCGTATTAGAAAATCTACTAATCCAGATCAGTGGCATTATATTAACACCAGTCAGAATCCAGCAGATCATGGTACTAGACCAATTCAGGCAGCTCACCTAAAACATACCAACTGGTTCTCAGGCCCAAATTTCTTACATCAGGCAGATTCAGGTGATCAATCTGAAGCTGAAGTATTTGACCTCATTGAACCAGATTCTGACAGTGAGATCAGACCTGAAGTGACAGCTTTAATAACTGAAGTGTATGAATGCCAGTTAGACTCACATAGATTTCTCAGATTCTCAAAGTGGAAGTCCCTTGTGAGAGGTATAGCAACACTTATTCACATTGCTAAGTCATTTTCCAGCAGCACTCAAAAGGAGTCGTGTACAGGCTGGCATCGCTGCAAAGGGTTATGCCATTCCTTAGATTTCTTGCAAGCTGAAACAGTGACTATCAAATGTATCCAAACATGGAAATATAGAAAATGGAAAGAGAAACAAAATGTTCAAGAAGGAGATCTTGTATTGTTGAAAGACTCTCAAGTAAAGCGCAATGGATGGACAATGAGTCTTATTGTAAAAGCCATTCCTAGTGGTGATGGTAGAGGTCAAAATCATTAAACAAGGGACTGCTAAAGTATACCTTAGACCTGTGTCAGATTTGATTGTTCTTTTTCAAAGTAAAAAGTTATCTGGTTGAATTTAATAATAATTTATAGATCATGTAATAGTGGTATATGTTTATACCAGGCGGGTAGTGTTCTGTCTATTATATGCTTATTATGTTCATGTTGATGCCATCTGGTGGTTTCATGTTGCAATTACAGCTTGGTTCCTCTCAAGAATAAAACAGGAAGTGTTAATAAAGTGTTAATAAAGTTTGTTAATAAAAAGGTACATATGCCTGTAAGTTATTTGTTGTTTGCTAAGAGTTCGTTGTACATTTGAATTGCATTGCTATTTGCTGTAAGGATTAAATGTAAGCTCTCTGTGTTAGAAACATGTATTATTATATGTATTGCAAGCACCACGTGTAACTACATATTGTAATTTCAACTTTTCTTATTGTATTGCAGTTTTACAAAATAACTATTCAGAAGTAAAATCAGTTTGGAATAAACACAAAGCTATTTCTGTCTGGTTTGTTAACTAGCTGTCTAGTTATCAGTTAATGAGGACAGTACACTATATATTTAAAATCTCTATATGCGGCCAAAAATTTTTTTCATCGCAGTCTAATTATCTAGCTGTTTTGCTAAACTGTCATTTATGATGATACAATATGTAACAGCACCTGTAGATATGTGGTTCGGGAGTGACCTTTAATTTAGTTTTTCTGTGTCTTAATATCCCTATGTTTCAATTAAAATTTATGTACCAGTGGTTCAAAATCGACCACAACAGATGTTCTAAGGACCAAAAAGAGGACAGTTTATTCACATGTTTGTTATCATAACAGGCATACTTCCCTGTTATGTAATTTATATTATGTAATCTGTTTACTTATTATGTATGTCCTTTTAAAAAAAAAAAAAGTGTACATAGATGATATTCTGATATGGGGTGCTAATGAAGCTGAACATAATGAACGGCTTGAGAAAGTACTACAGATTGCATATGACAAAGGGTTAAATTTAAACCAAACTATGAGGCCCATTTATCAAGCTCTGAACAGAGCTTAAGGGCCCATGTTTCTGGCAAGTCTTCAGACTCACCAGAAACAGCAGTTATGAAGCAGCTGTCTAAAGAGGCAGCTGCTCTGATGAGGCGGACAGAGATCGCCACAATTCAACCCGGTCGAGTACGATCGGGTTGATTGACACCCCCTTGCTGGCGGCAGAATGGCTGCGAGTTTGCAGGGGGCGGCGTTGCACCAGCAGCTCTCAAGAGCTGCTGGTACAATGCTGAATACGGAGAGCGTATTGCTCTCCGCATTCAGCGATGTCTGTCGGACCTGATCCGCACTGTCGGATCAGGTCCGACAGACATTTGATAAATAGGCCTCAAAGTGTAGATTTCTTTGATATCATCTCAAAGTAAAGAGTGAAGCCTGACCCTGTCAAGACTAATAAAAACATAACTCCTGTAAACAAGAAAGATTTACAAAGATTCCTGGGAAAAGTAACCTACTTGGGCAAGTTCAGTGTAAATTTCTTAGACAAAACTTAACAGATTAGAGGTTTACTGGTAAAGACTGTTGAGTGGCTTTGGGGAAAGGAGCATGAGGCTGAATTTGTATTACTAAAGAAATTGTTAATGACAGAACCTACACTACAGTTTAATTTGATGCTTCACATAAAACAAAAATTTCCACAAATGCATCCAAATATGGACTTGGTGCAGTCCTGTTACAACATGATGGCACAGGGTGGAGGCCTATTGCCAGGGCTTTTACAGAAACGGAATACAAGTATGCCCAGATAGAAAAGGAGACACTGAGCATAGCGTTTGTCTGTGAAGCATTTCACAATTTTCTTTATCGGACTTAATTTGCAATTGAAACTGATTATAAACCATTAATAACAATTTCTCACAAAGAGTTATGGAAAGCTCCACCTAGAATCCAGAGACTGCTGCTGAAGCTACAAAAATATGACTATATATTATAGTTTTCCCCTGGCAGACATTTTTTAATCGCAGATACCTTGTCAAGAATTTGGTCTGAAAGAATTTGGTCTGAACTACGGACATAAGCGCCTGCTGCTGCAGGGGGAATCATAGAAATTCAGAGCTGCGCTGACCCCAGGGCTGTATTATCACGTCCTGTAGATTGAGGAAAGAACAGCTACTGCTGCTGAACTTCTCCCCATTACACTAAAGCTTCATTGAATCTGAATTTCTATAATTCCCCCTGCAGCAGCAGGCGCTTATGTTTGTAGTTACAAGTGATGAAAAGCCTCTTGTGACTCTTCCCGAGCAAATGGAAAGCAGATTAGCAGACGGATGATTGCAAACAGACAGGTAAATGTAATATACAATCTAATACCTATTGAGGCATATTGGATTATAAAGAAATGTACATTCACTCAATACGATTGATGGCTTTGTAATCTTATACAAATTTGGAGGCTAAACGTGGAATATTGGTCTCAGTCCCTTCTGGAGCATTTGACAAATTGACGTTCACAACAGTGTTGGAATACCCATCAAACTTGCACTTTAGCATCCCCAGTATGATGAGAGGACAAGGAATATCCATTCTTTTGTGAAACCCTTGAGAAAGTCTGCCTGTGAGCAGATGAAATGCGTAGGGAGGAGGAGCCTACAAGAGACGCTAGGACACTATTGAGACTGTAAGGATTTGCACACAGCTGCAGAGAGGAAGTTGAAACCAAACGCTGCAGGTCGGCGTCTTTGGAATCCCCTCGAGGAAAACAGTGGTCTTATCAAGTGCCAAAGTGCTTTCCTTACACTTCTATCTTGTAAGTGTATTTATGTTGCGTGTCTTTTTGGGTGAATAAAACGATACTGTGAATCGCGGATGCGCTGTGTTTCCTTTATCCTTACATGTATAAAATCCCTGTATAAAGCGTACAGTTACACGTATAAATCCCCTGTGTAAAGCATACAGTTACACATGTATAAATCCCCTGTGTAAAGCGTACAGTTACACATGTATAAATCTCCTGTGTAAAGCATACAGTTACACATGTATAAAACCCCTGTATAAAGCGTACAGTTACACATGTATATAAACCCCTGTATAAAGTGTACAGTTACGCATGTATAAAACCCTTGTATAAAGCGTACAGTTACATATGTATAATACCCCTGTATAAAGCGTACAGTTACACATGTATAAACCCCTGTATAAAGCGTACAGTTACACATGTATAAACCCCTGTATAAAGCGTACAGTTACACATGTATAAACCCCCTGTATAAAGCGTACAGTAACACATGTATAAAACCCCTGTATAAAGCGTACAGTTACACATGTATAAAACCCCTGTATAAAGGGTACCGTTACATATGTATAAACCCCCTGTGTAAAGCGTAGTTACACATGAATAAAACCCCTGTGTAAAGCGTACAGTTACACATGTATAAAACCCTGTATAAAGCATAGTTACATATGTATAAACCCCTGTATAAAGCGTACAGTTACACATGAATAAAACCCCTGTGTAAAGCGTAGTTACATATGTATAAACCCCTGTATAAAGTGTACAGTTAGACATGAATAAAACCAATGTGTAAAGCGTACCATTACACATGTATAAAACCCCTGTATAAAGCGTACAGTTACACATGTATAAACCCCCTGTATAAAGCGTACAGTTACATATGTATAAACCCCCTGTATAAAGCGTACAGTTACATATGTATAAAACCCCTGTATAAAGCGTACAGTTACACATGTATAAAACCCTGTATAAAGCGTACAGTTACACATGTATAAAAACCCCTGTGTAAAGCGTACAGTTACACATGTATAAAACCCCTGTGTAAAGCATACAGTTGCACATGTATAAAAACCCCTGTGTAAAGCGTACAGTTACATATGTATAAACCCCCTGTATAAAGCGTACAGTTACATATGTATAAACTCCCTGTATAAAGCGTACAGTTACATATATATAAACCCCCTGTATAAAGCGTACAGTTACACATATATAAAACCCCTGTATAAAGCGTACAGTTACACATGTATAAAACCCCTGTATAAAGCGTACAGTTACACATGTATAAAACCCCTGTATAAACCATACAGTTACACATGTATAAACCCCCTGTATAAAGTGTACAGTTACATATGATAAAACCCCTGTATTCAGCGCACACACATGATAAAACCCCTGTGTACAGCACACAGTTACACATGTCTAAAACCCCTTTATAAAGCTTACAGTTACACATGTATAAAACCTCTGTATAAAGCGTACAGTTACACATGTATAAACCCCTGTATAAAGCATACAGTTACACATGTATAAACCCCCTGTGTAAAGCATACAGTTACATATGTATGAACCCCCTGTATAAAGCGTACAGTTACATATGTATAAACCCCTTGTATAAAGCGTACAGTTACGTATGTATAAAACACCTGTATAAAGTGTACAGTTACATATGTTTAAAACCCCTGTATAAAGTGTACAGTTACTCATGTATAAAACCCCTGTATAAAGCGTACAGTTACACATGTATAAAACCCCCCGTGTAAAGCGTACAGTTACACATGTATAAAAACCCCTGTGTAAAGCGTACAGTTACATATGTATAAACCCCCTGTATAAAGCGTACAGTTACATATGTATAAACCCCTTGTATAAAGCGTACAGTTACGTATGTATAAAACCCCTGTATAAAGTGTACAGTTACATATGTTTAAAACCCCTGTATAAAGCGTACAGTTACTCATGTATAAAACCCCTGTATAAATCGTACAGTTACACATGTATAAAACCCCCCGTGTAAAGCATACAGTTACACATGTATAAAACCCCTGTATAAAGCGTACAGTTACACATGTATATAAACCCTGTGTAAAGTATACAGTTACACATGTATAAACCCCCTGTATAAAGCGTACAGTTACACATGTATATAACCCCTGTGTAACGTATACAGTTACACATGTATAAATCCCCTGTGTAAAGCGTACAATTACACATGTATAAAACCCCTGTGTAAAGCGTACAATTACACATATATAAAACCCCTGTGTAAAGCATACAGTTACACATGTATAAAACCCCTGTATAAAGTGTACAGTTACACATGTATAAAACCCCTGTATAAACCGTACAGTTACATATGTATAAAACCCCTGTATAAAACGTACAGTTACACATGTATAAAACCCCTGTATAAAACGTACAGTTACACATTAATGGTGGTAAAGAGAATTCACTGGGGGAAAGTATGTTAACATATTAGATCTCTCAGTTGAAGCTTATAGGCAACGGGAAAAGTGCGCAGATGGGACTGGCCCTAAAAAATATCAACGCCCTGACACTTTTGACGAATGGCTTCAGTGTTTTAGAGTCTACTTCTCCTGTTACATTGAGAAATACCCTTCTCAAAGTTTGACCATCTTAAAATACACTGACACCATATATTGGATTCAGCGTAACCGTAGTGAAGGGGCTTGGAGGGAATATGATGCAGAGTTTAGGAGGAAAATGGCAGGTAACCCCACATTAACATTCGACTCCACTGACAATCGGCTTTGGCAGTGGATGGACCCGCAAGGTGGATCCACCTCTTCATCAACAAACACTACTTCTCAGTCATTTCATCCAAATAGAATTAGAAAAAGGGGGGGGGTACATATTGGGCCTTCCTTGACAAGAAGTGTGACAGGGGTATTACCTGCCTGTAGATTTTGCTCAGGTCCCCACCCAGGCAGTGATTGCACAAAAGCGAAGGGACATTACCACAAGCAGTAAGCCCGCTATCGCCATTTTGGGACCAAAAGACGGAAACGCCAATTAGGGTCCGCGTGCTGGAACCATGGTTGTGGGCCTACCCAGATCAAGCAACTGCGAAAACATTATGGGAGGGATTTTCTTTCAGTTTTAAAATCCCAACGCCTAATTTTAGCATACCAACACCCAGAAGTGGTGAGTGAAAGATTAAATAAGGAATTGGCCTTGGGCCGAATGGCCGGATCTTTTTCTTCACCTCCCTTAAGCAATTTAGTTATTTCTCCGCTGGGGGTGGTACCCAAAAAAGACTCAGGGAAATTACGCCTTATACAGCACCTGTCGTACCCAAAAGGTAGCTCAGTTAATGATGCTATAGACCCACAACTCAGTTCAGTGCGCTACCAATCCATTGATAGCGTGCTAGAACTGGTTAGAAGAGCGGGACCGGGGGCTCTATTGGCGAAGTTGGACATTGAGTCTGCCTTCCGCCTATTGCTGCTTCACCCTTCAGTTTTTCCTCTCATGGGTTGTAAATTTTCAGGGTTGTATTATGTGGATTGTTGCCTGCATATGGGCTGCTCCCTGTCGTGCGTACTGTTTGAGGCTTTTAGCACTTTCCTTCACTGGGTAGTGGCCTCTGACGTGGGCAGCGATTCCATAGCACATTACCTTGATGGCTTTCTTATCGTAGGGAATGCTGGGACGGATGAATGCATAACATTAATGAATAGGATGAGTAATATCATGGACCATTTTGGAGTACCATTAGCAGAAGACAAAACTCAGGGTCCCACTTCATGCCTAGTTTTTCTAGGCATTGAAATTGACACCATTGCAATGCTCTGCAGGTTACCGACAAATAAGGTTCAGGCCATGCTGGAGGCGGTTAGCAGTTACAATCACTGTTAGGCCTGCTTAACTTTGCCTGTAGAGTTATTCCCATGGGTAGGGTCTTTAACTGTAGGCTAGAAAGGCAGCTTAGCGGCAGGTCGAAGCCCAATTCCAAAATTACCATCTTGGGAGACTTGCTTGTGGATCTCAGAGTCTGGGAGCAATTCCTTCAGCAGTTTAATGGTGTGCGGGTTTGGCGCTCAGATCCCATCTCTAGTCAGTTGTCGCACCTTTTTACCGACACAGCTGGATCGCACGGATATGGGGCTTACTTCCAGGGGGAGTGGAGTGCAGAGCTCTGGCTGAGTTCATGGGCTCCTGCAGGTCTTACTCGTAATTTAACCCTCCTTGAACTATTTACCATAGTCCTGACAATCGAGCTGTGGGGTAGAAAATTCGCTGACAGGAATGTTGTGTTCTGGACAGACAACACCAGCGTTGTATGCACAATTAATAACTTATCGGCCACTTCCGCAGTGGAGATAACTTTGCTGCGTCACTTGGTGTTGCGCTGTTTGGAGCTCAACATTCAGTTCCAAGCACGACATGTCCCTGGGGTAAATAATGTAGTGGCGGACGCCTTGTCACGATTTGAATGGGAGACTTTTAGACGGCTAGTTCCTAGGGCATCACCAGTAGGCTTAAGTTGTCCTGATTTCATTTGGCAGCTGGTAGTTCCTGGATAGCTTTGCTGCCTCTGGTTCGCTCCTCCTTAGCTCCATCCACATGGCACGCTTACGTGAGAATGTGGAACGATTGGGACAAGTTCTGTCTGTCCAAGGGAGTCGATGCTGCTCAGGGTTCTCAGGCAACGTTATGTGATTGGTTGGTGAGTTTGCACACCTTGGGCGCTCGCCAGGGTGCCATTCAGTATAAACTAGCTGCCCTTTCTTTTTTTTATAGGGCTTTGTCCCTACCTGACCCGACAAATTGCTTTTTCATTAGACACGTGGTTAAGGGTTGGGGTAGAATACAGCTGCGGAAATGTGATTCTCGTGAGCCCATTACCAGCGAGCGCCTGGAACAGTTGGTACAAGCACTTTGTACTTCGGCGTTTGAGACTTTACTTTTAAAACAGCCTTTGTTTTAGCCTTCGCAGGTTGGCTTTTGTGGTGGCCTTTTTTGGGGCCTTTAGAATATCGGAGCTGGTGGGAATGAATAGAAGGGACAAAGGGGGGATTCAGATGGCGGATGTGGCGGTAATTGACTTTTTTTAGCTATATGGTTGAGGAGGTCAAAGACGGACCAGATGGGGAGAGGTTGTCAGATATCTTTCAGGGCCATGGGGGGAGTTTGTTGTCCAGTTCAAGGATTTCAGGAGTATGTAGGAGCTAGGCCTCAGTAATGGGCCCTCTCTCTATTCACATTGATGGGACATCTCTGTCGCGTTTCCAATTCCAGGCAGTGTTTAAGAAGTGTGTGGGTTTGTTAGGTTTGGAGCCAGGGGAGTTTGGGACACACTCATTCAGGACAGGGACGGCTATGGAGGCTCATGTCTTGGGGGTAGAGGTTGCTGGGATTAAGAGGATTGGGAGGTGGGTCTCTAACAGTTATTTGTCATATATTAGGACAGCATTAGTTAAGTATTTTGATGTGGTTGTTGTTTTGTTTACCCAGGTCCGGTTCATTGTTGGTTGATGGGCCATTCGTACATTTACTGGGCGAGGAAGGCAGCGGCTGTTAAAGAGCATGGGGTACAGTTGGGATGGTCTCCTGAAGGTTTCTGCATTTGATGGCTAGGTTTCAGAGGCATGAGGTGGGATAAATTGACGGTAAAAGTGATAGAATATGCAAGGCTTTATCGTCTGCTTGATATACTGTTCATGTTGGGGGGAATGATTTGGGTTTTATCTCACAGAAGGAGTTGGTGGATGCAATGAAGAGGGTTGTTGGGAGGTTGTTGGAGCTGTTTCTGGGGTTAGTAATATTGTTGTCCAAAATCGAGCCGCGTTTGGCTTGGAGGGCGGCGTGGGATGTTAAAAAGCTGGATGCATCTTGAAGGAAAGTTAATAGGATGATGAGCGGTTTTGTTAAGAAACGGAGTGGGCTGTCATTACGGCATGTAGAGTTTGAAGGGGATTCTGGTAAATGTTTTTTCCTTCGAGATGGGGTTCATTTAAATGAGGTGGGACTGCATTTGTTCAATTTTAACATAAAAGAGGGGGTTACAAAGGCTTTGGGGTTGGTTGGCGGGGCATGGCAGTAAGCCTTTGCTTGTGGCGGAGTGCTTGCCTGGTGGAATAGCAGTTATGGGTACCTCTTGGATTGATAGGAGAGAATGTGATGAGAATGAGGCGGATAATGGAGAATAAGTGACTGCTATGGGCATGCTCTGATTTGGGTTAGAGTATTTGATTATTTATCATTTGTTATATGTGTTTATATAAATAAAAAAGCTGCTGCCTTTGTACCCCAAGTTTGGTGTTGCGTTTTCATTATAGATAAATGCCTAGTGGAAGGGTCAAGGAAGCCCTGGAAGCGTAATTACAATGGAGGGGCATTTGACCCCTGCCTAGGAAATATGATAGGAGGAGGTGTAGATAGGAGGGGCCTGGGGATAGGTATATAGCTAAGGGGGGTGGCTTGAAAAGAGTGCCAAAATCACTTTGCAAGATCCTTGGGGGAAGAAGCTCCCTTCCTCCCTTAGGCTAGAGAAGTCATGTCGCAGCAGGCTGGCGGAGTGCTTGCCTGGTGGAATAGCAGTTATGGGTACCTTCTGGATTGACAGGAGAGAATGTGATGAGAATGAGGTGGATAATGGAGAATAAGTGACTGCTATGGGCAAGCTCTGATTTGGGTTTGAGTATTTGATTATTTATCATTTGTTATATGTGTTTATATAAATAAAAAGCTGCGGCCTTTGTACCCCAAGTTTAGTGTTGCATTTTCATTATAGATAAATGCCTAGTGGAAGGGTCAAAAGCGTACAGTTACAAATGTATAAAACCCCTGTATAAAGCATACAGTTACACATGTATAAAACCTGTGGGAACTGAGGACAGAGCCTTGTGGTACCCCAACAGAAAGAGGTAACGGGGCAGAGGATGTCCCAGAGAAGTCTACATTAAAGGTACGGTTAGACAGATAGGAAGAGAACCAAGAGAGAGCTGTGTCGCAGATGCCGAAGGATTGGAGGGTATGGAGCAAAAGAGGGTGGTCGACAGTATCAAAGGCTGCAGACAGATCAAGGAGGATAAGTAGAGAGAAGTGGCCTTTGGATTTTGCTGTAAGTAGGTCTTTGGTAACCTTAACAATTGCTGTCTCTGTTGAGTGAAGGGGCAAAATCCAGATTGCAATGGGTAAAGGAGGGAGTTTAATGTAAGGAAATTGGATAGTCGTGCATATACTAGCTTTTCAAGAAGCTTTGAGGCAAGAGGGAGTAGGAAAATAGAGCGGTAGTTGGATGGGGAGGTTGGATCGAGAGAAGGTTTTTTGAGGATAGGTGTGACTAATGCATGTTTAAGAGATGTGGGAACTATACCAGTGCTGAGGGAGAAGTTGAAGATGTGTGTGAGTAGTAGTACCCTTAGGAGTAAGGGTAGAAGAGAGGGAGGGGAGTAATTGTGAGGGGATGAGGTTGAGGGGACAGGTAGTGAGGTGAGAGGATAGTATAAGGGCAGAAACGTCTTCCTCTGTAACAGGGGCAAAAGAGCTAAATTTATGGCTATGTGGGTTTTGGATGATCATGAGCTTTTGAGGGGGTGGGAGACCGGTAGTATGTTGAGAGCTGATTTCATTTCTGATGGAGTCAATTTTGTTGATGAAGTAGCTGGCAAAATCTTGAGCTGAGAGAAAAGTTGTGGTGGGAAGTGGGGGTGGGTGGAGAAGAGTATTGAATTTGGAGAACAGACGTTTTAGTTTATAAGAAAGAGTAGTAATAAGAGTAGAGAAGTAATGTTGCTTATATAGATTAAGGGCAGACTAGTAAGAGTTTGAGATGACCTTATAGTGAAGAAAGTCAGCAGAACTCCGAGATTTCCTCCAGTGTCACTCAGCAGTACGGGAACATCTGCATAGGTACCGTGTCAGAGGAGTTTGCCAGGGCTGAGGATGAGTGTATGTTTTCCGAGCTATGGTAGGTGGGGCAATATTATCAATGGCCGATGTAAGGGTGGAGTTATAGTGGCAGATGGATTCATCAGGACAGGAAAAGGAGGGGATGGAAGAGGTTTGAGAGTGCTAGGGAGCTGTTGCTGATCTAATGACTTGATACTTCTGTGAAGAGATGAGTACACCTCTGTGTACTTTTTATCTTTTTATAAATTTCAGCCCAATCAGCCTTCATTTGGTTATATATATATATATATATATATATTTTTTTTTTTATAAATTGGGTAATTGTTTGAGGTCCAGCACATTGAACTTCAGACCTTCTGTTAACTTTGGAGAGACAGTTTAAGGCTTGGAGTGTCCCTAGTAGTAGCCGCTCCTGTTGCAGCATCTTGGACGACCCACCCAGCAATACAGGACTTCAGAGGGGCGGGGCTCCGCTCCGGAGTCAATCTTCACCTTAGCTGGCACAACTTTGACCTAATAGCTGGGAGCGATTGACAAACCTGATCGCCTACTTGAGAAATGGTGAATCGCTGCATATAGTTACAGCTGGCCGCCATACCCACATGGGTATAAGGAGTTATGAGCTACCTGCCCACAAGGCTCTCCGGAGGGTCGGGGCTCCGCTCCAGAGATGATACTTACTTGACCTAAATAACAAAGGGAGACTGACATCGCCAGAGACGATCAGAGGGTAGGAGAGGAATGCTAACACCATTCTCCGTTAGCGCTGGAAGCGCAAAAAGCTGCCATCTTCCTCTGACGCACTTTCCAAGCGGCTTCCATACGGCTTATATTCTACAGGAATTGATCGTCTGCTCCTCACAGGCAATAAATGTAGGTGACTCTGGATACTCATTCACAGTTGTGGGCTGCAGTGGGGCTAGGGAGCAAATCATACAGGGATTCATTCCCACCCTACCGTGTTTTTCAAGGTCCCTGATTGTGTCCTACTGGGCCTGCATGAACTCTAAAATAACAGCAAAAATTAACACATCAAACCACACGGAGACAGTGTTGTAACATACTAAAACTGAAGCTAATTATATATGCATAGTTCCTCCAGCCGTTTTGGCTGGACATCTAGTAGCACAAATATTTTTTTGGCAGCCTCAATACACTCCCCCCTTTTCCTGCTTGCCTTTGGGTCAGCAGGTCATACACCAAACTCCATTTCCTGTTATCGTCCTGTGGGGACAACATCCCTGGGGACTAGTGTCTTGCTGGGCCATTAAGCCCCACTAAGAGTGTGTGGGAGAGTTCCGGAGCCAATCATCTTTTAAAGTGATCTTATCTATACCTAAATCAACAACTGTGTGGTGTCTTTGAGTCACTTCAAGAAAGTTTATCACCTATGATTTAGAAAGCATCACCACCTTTGAATTTATCACCCATTCTAATAATTTGGATGAGTGATTACTAAAAGATTGGGAGGGTCAGATCATCTCGGATACTAACTTTGATACTTACCTTGAATGTATATCACTTCCTACCCTGATCCAAAATACAGAATAATATAGAGTTGGGAAAAGATTAGGAGGTGCATTCGAGATAATTTGATGCTACAGCACATATGATCTGATTTATTCCCAAAAGCAGTAGAATAGCAGAAATATACAGTGCATATCTAAAAAATCTGATTGGTAAAACATGTCAAGCTATAATAAATAAATTAAATAATGATATGCCATGGCAACAAGTGAATTCAATTACCTGATTTGATGACCTCCCTACTGCAAGACCTCCAACTATAAGCTGGGTGGGTGCCTATTTCTACTCATTGCAGAATCTAGCTTCAGCCTAATTGTCTATCACCACCTCTCACTTGGAGAAGTGCATCTTACTAATACTAACAATCACCCTTGAAACAAGATCAGCATGAAAAGAAGAAGTCACTCAGTCAAAGACTACTTATCCAGAGCTCAACTTAAGCAAAAAACAACTGACAAAACTATGTCTCCTACAAAGGACAATTCTTCTCAAGACCAAAGCGAGTGTGATAACCAAACCACCTCTGAAACACCAGAGTACTACTCGCACAAATAAAATCCATTTTCCAGGATGAATTTAAATCAGCTTTAACGGAGCTGAAGAAAGACATCAAAGTAATAGGTCATAGAACATCTGATATTGAAGATAAGATAGATGATATTACTGAAGAGATCCCACAAATACAGACCACTCTTTTAGATCACTCTATCTACATCAGAAAATGAGAAGATCAAGTAGAAGACCTAGAGAGTAGGTCGCGTCGATCTAACATAAGAATTAGGAACCTACCAGAAAGCTATGAAAACTTGCAGGAGGACATTACTAATCTGTTTCACTGGTTAGCTCCAGATATAGATGTTTCCATGCTTCTCATGGACAGAGTCCACCGAGCTTTAGCTAAACCCTCTTAGTCTGTAACTCGAGATATCGTTGTGAAAATGCACTACTTTTATGTTAAAGAAGAAATAATGAAAGCAGCACGAACCACACACAATCTCAAATAAGAAGGAAATTATATCCAGATATACACGGATCTGTCACCAACCACCCTACGGAGAATGCCAGTTGTGCAAGCTCTCATTAAGGAGAACATTAAATATAGATGGAACATACCTTTCAAACTAACTTTCGTCTACCAAAATAGCACCCATTCATGCTCATCAACTGAAGAAGGACTACATTTATTAGCTCACTTGAAGATACTTCAAGAACCCACAGAAACTCCAACTTCACCAAAACAACAAAGAAAATCCTTCCAGAAAGATTGTTCTACAGTAGGCAAGTATGGAAAATCCAAGGGAGCTCAGATAGGCCCTATTTCTGCCTCCGGAAATGGGTCTCCTTCCAGAGAATAGACACAATGCCTCCCTGATGGACTAGTCTGAAGGGGTATTTTAAATTAATTCCTTTTTTCATAATATGTCAAATTTTGAGACTCCTTGTTTTTTCGGGTTAACCTCATTAGCCCTTAAACATATTTGAATCTTTTGTTATTCTATTGTGTTCTTTTGTGAATATGCGGGAGGTCATCCTCCTATCTTTCCCCACCCACTGCTACCCTACCCCATAGTCTACTCTATTCCCTTTACCCTCTCCCCCAACCCTGACCCTTCCGTCACCCACCCCACTCCTTCAGGTCTTGAAGATAAATAATATAAATCTTGTCACTAGGTTTGACTTGGACAAAAAATGTTTTTGCTTTATTCAAAAATGTATATGGTTATAATGTTATTGTTATGTTGTGGTAGTTGGTATGTTTTCCAATTATTGGTTACATTTGTCTTACAGCTTTTGATGAAACAACATAAAAAATACCTCATTAATCCTGGTACCCATATTGGTAAGAATTTGCGAGCTGTACTCCTAACTTATATCATGTTGCAGGTTTGTGTCATGTATAATTTCCACTGTTAAGATGGTTGGCGCTCTGTTCCTTCCCTACCCTTAGAGGCTCAAACTAATTTTGAGCCCGGATTTATCTACTATCAGATTAAGCTACCCCACACATTAGCCTTACATCATGACAATTAAAGTAATTTCGCACAATGTTAGGGGGTTAAATTCGAACACCAAAGGTAGAAAGCTATTCTTGAATACAAAGCATAGTTATGATGCAGGAAACATATTTTTCCTCACAATGCACACCGAAATATTGGGACATAGTATTTCCCATACAATATCATGCAATCAATAAAAAGAAGAAGTGTGGGGTTTCTTTACTTTTACACGCATCCCTTAATTTTAAAGAAGAGGAAGTTATTAAAGATAAGGAGGGAATATTCCTCATTGTCAGAGGTTCAATTCAAAATACACAAATACTTTTGGCAAATGTATACGCACCCAATGATAATCAGGCCCCATTTTTGTCTAAACTTAGTAAACAAATCACGCTATGGAAAAGATATATAACCATTATAGGTGGTGATTTTAATATGACTTTGAATAATAAATTAGATAGAACTACCAAAGATGCTAATACACTTATAGGACACAAAACATCTCAACAACTATTGAGGGGCCTCCTTTTAGATCAAAATTTGATAGATGGTTGGAGAGCTATCAATAAAAGCTTGCGAGAAAACACACATTTTTCTTCAGTCCATAACACGTACTCAAGAATCGATTATATTTTAATTAGTCAAATTATGCTGCCCCTTCTAAAAGCTACAAGCATCGTAGATTGCTCCTGGTCTGACCATTCATTGGTAGAGATAACCCTAACAGGTTTACTAAATCCAAACAGAATCAGATATTGGTCCTTACATCTCAGTCTTTTAAAAGACAAAGTCATCTTACAAAAACTTCAGCAAGATATATCTGAGTTTGTTTCTATTAATGAAGGTTCCACTTCAAACCCAACATTTACCTGGGGGGCGCTTAAACTATTTGTCAGAGGCCTCTTAATCTCAGAATCCAACAAATTAAAAAAACGAAAAAAAGCCAAAATAGATGAGCTAAAGAAAGAAATCTCAACACTTGGGCTACAATCTATACAAAACCCAAGCAAAGATACAATTAAAAAACTTAAAGACAAAAATGAAGCTTTGAACCAAATTCTGGATAAAGTTGCAGTTAAAGCTATCAAACTCATAGACACCCAATATTACTTGTATGGTAATAAACCAGACAAAATGCTAGCAAATAAGTTAAAAGAAGTAACTCAGAACACTTCAATCCCACAGATTCAACTAGGTGACGGTACGACTACAAATGATCCTTTAAAAATAGCAAACACATTTGCATATTTCTATAATAATCTATATAGCCTTCCTTCTAGCAATACTATCTCAGATAAAACTAAAGACTTAGATAAATTCATGGAGTCTTCCTAAATTTCAAATTTGACAGAAAAGGATAGAGATTTCCTAAATGCCCCAATAACGTTGCAAGAAGTTTCTATGGCTATTAAAAGTCTTAAGAGAAATAAGGCACCGGGCCCCGATAGGTTTGCGGGATCTTTCTATAAAGAGCTTCAACTTGTCATTGCCCCACAGTTAGTTAAACTATTTAACTTAATTATGCAAGGCACAGCAATACCCCAGACATGCTCCTAGCTCGAATTTCAGTCATCCCAAACCCCGGAAAAAGTTTACAATTTTGTAAAAATTATAGACCCATTTCCCTTATTAACCAAGATATCAAACTACTCACCAAAATATTAGCAAATAGATTAAACATCATCATCACAAGGCTGATTCATTCGGATCAGGTCTGGTTCATTAAACAAAGAGAAGCTCCAGATAACATACGCAAAATTATAAATCTGATAACATATGCACATTCTAAGGGGATGCCTTCTCTGTTCCTTTCTCTGGATGCAGAGAAGGCATTTGATAGAATAAACTGGGATTATATGCACGCTATTTTAACTAAATTTGGAATCACAGGCCTTTTTCATGATGCAATCTTAGGTTTGTATTCCAATCCTAAGGCATTTGTAAGATTAGCAGGATACTAATCCAAAGGAATAAAAATTTGAAATGGAACTAGACAGGGTTGCCCTCTATCCCCTCTTCTATTTGCATTAAGCATTGAACGTCTTCGGGAATCCCACTAAATTCACAAAACTACAAGATTTCATTATTCGCGGATGATGTCATACTATCACTAACCAAACCCCTAATATCACTCCCACCACTATACTCAATTATTCATAGATTAAGGCAACTATCGGGATACAAAATTAATGAAGAAAAGTGCAAAGCTCTTAGTATAAACTTTTCTTTTCAATGGATCACTCACTCAACTGGGGGTGGAGCTAGCCACCAGAGCGGTAGGATGCATACTACATGAGCTCCGGCTCCTAACACTGATTTTAGGGGTAATTAGTAGTTTTATATGCCGTTCAGAAGCCCTGCTGAAGACCTCGATAAGACCTCTTCCCTGCCAGAGATATGGATCATGACTGGGACCCTAAGTAGTAAAACCTTCATTTAAACCAAGTTTTTTGAGACGGCCAGGAGGCTATGGATAAAAGATGCAGCTAATAAAAGCTCAGAAACTGAAATAAATGTATATATAATAATAAATAATATATATAATAAATATGTGCAGCCCTCAGCACTTTAGCTAGTGACCATACTCCACACCCAGATAGCTGAAGAGAGCTGGTTGAGCTGCTTTGGACATTATACTAAGTCCGGTTCTCTGTGCCATTAAAAGATATATGGTGGCCAGGCAGAGTGGGAATAACAAGTCCTACGAATTCTTGAGACTTCCTTACAGCACCTGGAGCTACGGCTTCTCAGTGCACTAAAAGAGCTGACACCTAGCTGTAAGCCATCTGCATGGACTATACAGGGGCAAAGAGTCCAAATTGATGTGGACACTGTGTTAGCTGAGACCGCCGACATTCACATATCCATGCAAGATGATCTGCTCTATTCTGCTGAGGAGCGCCCGCAGATAGTTGTGCAAGGATCACAGGATGCGAACCACCAGATGTCCATTCTGCTCCATGTTCCTGGAGGATCCCGGCCATCTGATCACAGCGGCGGTGGTTTGATGCCATTGCGGTGTAAATTACAGGGAGGCCCACAGCAGCACTCTCCAATTATTATTGAGGGAGTTTCACATATAACCCGTAATACTCGTGACAGCGAGATAGTCCTGGGCCCAGCTGCAACTCAGATCATACCGTTACTCACCCTGAAGCTGCTTCCTATCGATATCTGGCCTGAAATGGTGCTACTGTCTGTAAGATCTCAGTCTCAAGATTTATTTAACCCGGAGCGTTTGCCTCAGACTAGAACGACGCTAGACGATGAAGACCTGCATATGATCTGGGGCACCGGCCGAGAAGACCAGCTTGCAACTTTGACCGCATATTTTAAAGCCCGAATAGGTTAAACATGGGCTGAGTCAGACTTGAGCCACTAGACATGCTGGCAGACTGTACAGCATCGTCTTGGGACACAACTAATCTTTACAGCCTACACCTTAGCTGCATAGTCACCTACATTTCTGATAGAGGGACTCGACTACCAGATGAACTTTAACCTATTCTAGTTCTCCCCGATAGCCCTAAGTCGGACTAAGGGCCCCTAACAGTTTGGGGACCTTGTTACGAGTGCAGAACCACTACTATCTAACACTGCATTGCCTTTTATATAGGTTTACATGACCAGATATATATTATAGCAACTGTTGTGTATACTTCAGGTGAAATATACTCTTAGTGTAATATATAACACATTTGTGTTGTGGAGATAGGTTTAAGTTAGAGTCCCACTTATTGAAAATGTTTCATGTTTAGATAGGTTAAAATTTGTATATGCTCAAGGTCTGGCTCCTCTAGTCTACCATTCTAACACATATATGTGTAAGTTACCCACAAATATATTAGACTCAATAAGGGTCATAATAGTTTTTGTTTTAGCATATATCTACAGGTTTTATGTTTGAACAGTGAGACCTACTTTACTATATAATTCTTATAGATTTAACTACTCTCTTCCAGTTGGATACTGTATACAGCTTTATCTTGCTTTTTTGATAATTTACTGTTTAATAGTTCAGTATAGGATATTATAAGTCTGTTGGTGACATTTTCATAGCTCTTTTAGATATAAACCCTATATATACCTATAACTATGTGTTAGCATAGTTAGCATACATATATAGATATATTATATTGCACACATGTAGTTTACAATGTGATCTATATGAGGGTAAACTCCTAGTGTGATAATGGATTATAATGTAATGCTGTTTGGATAATTTTCCAATTAGTCATCTGGCATATGAACCGCTACAGATCTCAATGTATTAAGTATGTCCCTTGGTTAAACGTATACAATTTGTTTTACAAGATAGTGTCAATCGTGCCACTGTCAACAGCCGTGACAGTGAGACATAGTTCTACTAAGAAGTTGACTTCTGGTTACCAGGGTCAGAAAGAGATAGAGAGATGGGGTTACTAATTTACCTCATACAAGGGAACTGCTAGAGCTGCCTATAGACCTAATGTCTCAACACACTTGATGACTATATGTCATGTTTTCACATAATAATTTTGTTCAGCATGTACTAGTTACCCTGTATATAGAAACGTTTATTCCCTTTATCCTTAACAGGGTGAGAAGAGGGAAATAAAAAAACACCTTTGGATTTCTTACAAGCAAGATACTCTATAAGTTAGAGAGGATTCATACCTATAGAGATTGCCGGTTAGGCTTGTTATATAATTTATTGCATCTTCAGTTTAGATAATATTTAATTTATGGATCTCCTTTATACCTCCAGGCTCTCAATTTACAGTGTTTCTTTTTTTAAAGGATGTTAAGATTTACAAAGCTACTAAACTTTATGAAGGTTGCATACCTGAGTTTCTGTTTAGTATGCATCCTTGTATTTTACATGTTTGGGTTATGAGACCTATTATACTATACATTTCCAATGGGTTAGGCTACCCTAATAGTTTAAGTGATATAATATTCAGTTTCAGCCTAGCTTCCTTCAGAGACATATGATACAAGAGACAATATGACAGAATTGATTGTTATCTTTACATATGCAACTTCTACAGCCCTTCTAACTAGGAATGCTATACATACTTAGTTATCTGAGTATATACATATATACATATGGGTTGCTAAACATTGGACATGTAACCTACTCTGTGGTTTCTTCTGATCATGTAAAGCTAAGAGGTAGTTTCTAATTTCACAGTAGATTATAGCACAATGCTGTTTGATTACTTCCCCTAATAGTGACATGGAGCTCGCACCCGTATCCTCATTTATATATATACAGGGAGTGCAGAATTATTAGGCAAATGAGTATTTTGACCACATCATCCTCTATGCATGTTGTCTTACTCCAAGCTGTATAGGCTCGAAAGCCTACTACCAATTAAGCATATTAGGTGATGTGCATCTCTGTAATGAGAAGGGGTGTGGTCTAATGTCATCAACACCCTATATCAGGTGTGCATAATTATTAGGCAACTTCCTTTCCTTTGGCAAAATGGGTCAAAAGAAGGACTTGACAGGCTCAGAAAAGTCAAAAATAGTGAGATATCTTGAAGAGGGATGCAGCACTCTTAAAATTGCAAAGCTTCTGAAGCGTGATCATCGAACAATCAAGCGTTTCATTCAAAATAGTCAACAGGGTCGCAAGAAGCGTGTGGAAAAACCAAGGCGCAAAATAACTGCCCATGAACTGAGAAAAGTCAAGCGTGCAGCTGCCAAGATGCCACTTGCCACCAGTTTGGCCATATTTCAGAGCTGCAACATCACTGGAGTGCCCAAAAGCACAAGGTGTGCAATACTCAGAGACATGGCCAAGGTAAGAAAGGCTGAAAGACGACCAACACTGAACAAGACACACAAGCTGAAACGTCAAGACTGGGCCAAGAAATATCTCAAGACTGATTTTTCTAAGGTTTTATGGACTGATGAAATGAGAGTGAGTCTTGATGGGCCAGATGGATGGGCCCATGGCTGGATTGGTAAAGGGCAGAGAGCTCCAGTCCGACTCAGACGCCAGCAAGGTGGAGGTGGAGTACTGGTTTGGGCTGGTATCATCAAAGATGAGCTTGTGGGGCCTTTTCGGGTTGAGGATGGAGTCAAGCTCAACTCCCAGTCCTACTGCCAGTTTCTGGAAGACACCTTCTTCAAGCAGTGGTACAGGAAGAAGTCTGCATCCTTCAAGAAAAACATGATTTTCATGCAGGACAATGCTCCATCACACGCGTCCAAGTACTCCACAGCGTGGCTGGCAAGAAAGGGTATAAAAGAAGAAAATCTAATGACATGGCCTCCTTGTTCACCTGATCTGAACCCCATTGAGAACCTGTGGTCCATCATCAAATGTGAGATTTACAAGGAGGGAAAACAGTACACCTCTCTGAACAGTGTCTGGGAGGCTGTGGTTGCTGCTGCACGCAATGTTGATGGTGAACAGATCAAAACACTGACAGAATCCATGGATGGCAGGCTTTTGAGTGTCCTTGCAAAGAAAGGTGGCTATATTGGTCACTGATTTGTTTTTGAATGTCAGAAATGTATATTTGTGAATGTTGAGATGTTATATTGGTTTCACTGGTAAAAATAAATAATTGAAATGGGTATATATTTGTTTTTTGTTAAATTGCCTAATAATTATGCACAGTAATAGTCACCTGCACACACAGATATCCCCCTAAAATAGCTATAACTAAAAACAAACTAAAAACTACTTCCAAAACTATTCAGCTTTGATATTAATGAGTTTTTTGGGTTCATTGAGAACATGGTTGTTGTTCAATAATAAAATTAATCCTCAAAAATACAACTTGCCTAATAATTCTGCACTCCCTGTATATATTTCAATTTCCCAAGTGTATATGTTATACATCTCCATGTACAATTCTGAAAAGTATACCCTAACTAACCTATATATATATAGAGAGAGAGAGGTAAAATCTCTTAGTCTTCAACGAGACCTATATTGCTTGGTTTGGCCCCAGAGGTCCATAATAGGAGAATAAATAGTTATAAGTGTAAAACCCCCACTAAGGTCATTTTGGGATCCTATCTTACCCTGACATACACTTACCTAACTGCAGATAAAATCCTACAGATGAGACAGTCTTAGGTCTTTGTGATAATAGTTTTATGGCTTACCTACTATATCATATATATTATGTTTCTGGGTGTAGTTTGATATGACATATAGTTTGTGACATTTACTGCTTGTATAATTATTGGTCTTACTAGGTTTTCACACAAGGTTTAAAAGTGTCCATTTATATATTTTTGGAGACATTACAATATATATAACACGCTACCCCTATATTGAATACTATAACTACTAAAGCTCCCCCCACATGAAGTTTACGATAGTAAACAAAGGAAAATTTATCCTATAGCCACAATTCCCCAAATTAAAATTTCACATGTTTTACGACAATTCCATTACAACATCCCCCTCTCCCTTCTATGCTCTAACTTATTCTACTACTGTACATCTATTCCCTACTTTTAATAAGTTGTATAATTTGCAGGGATATCATTCCCAAATACTTATAGTTTCAAAGCCAATAGTCATGGAATGACTATCAAGTACAATGGGAAATAGTTAAAATAAACTTAAGTGAAGTTTGATATAGACCATAGTTTAGGGTTATATAGGAACAACTCTGTTATGTCCTGAAATGCTTTGTCTTATCTACCACATTGGATGTACAACACTAGAATTTTGTGTAAAATATTTGTTCATGTTCTACAAAGGGCAATAGTACATGCTTAGATCTTGATGTAAAGGACACACAATATTGAACGTCATATTACTATGTTAACTTTTATCTGTCTTGTAACCTTATCAATTTGTTGTTATGTATGATTTAAAACCTCAATAAAAAAAAGTTATTGAAAAAAAAACAAAAAACTCACTCAAATATTTAGGGATAAACTTATCAGCTAATGTACACAACTTGTATAAGGAAAATTATATCCCAATGTTCAAACATATCAGAAAATTAATGGAAGCGATGGTCTAAATTCAAGATTTCCCTATATGGTAGAATTGTCGTGACTAAGATGACAATCTTACCCAAACTTTTATAACTTTTCAGGTCTTTGCCAATTTCGGTCCCAATGAGTGAACCTTGCAAAATGCAGAGAGATGTACTAAGTTTCATTTGGCAGGGGAAAAAAGCACACATTAATAAAAATGTAATGACTAGAAATAGGAAGGTGGAAGGGATTGGAGTGCCTAGCTTGGTGTCATACTTCTATGCATCTAGAATGACCCAGACACTACATTGAAGTAAACCTAGCAATATTAAACAGTGGGTTGAGATGGAATCTAACCTGATTGAAATAGATCAGATCTTTAGAATACTATAGACCTCTAAACAAAGTAGGCTACCAAGGAAAAAAATATTTATAGCTATAGAGCATACTATACGACTATGGGACTTGTTAACACGTAAATTACCTCTTCTTAGTCCTAGATCCATTTTGACGCCTTTGGTAACTTTAGGATCTCCGATTGAGGAATTAGTTAAACATAAATGGTCCAACAAAGGATTATAAAGAATAGCAGACGCTTTAAGACAAAATAAACCTATCACATTTGAACAGTATGCTGAGTTGGAGACCTCTGACAAACACCTATGGTTCCATTATTTACAATTAAAATCAAGAATTCAAGAAGGAGATAAATCCATCCAAAACCAACTTTGAGACAATTTATTTAGCTAAACAAGGTACACAAAACACAATTTCAAGACTATATTCCATATTTAATGCAGCTGTTAGTGATACCAAACCCGCATTTATTCTGAAATGGGAAAGGGAACTGAATAATACCTGGCCGCTAGAAGTGTGGGAGACAAACCTATATACAGACATGTCTTTCTCAGTAAATGCATTCCTGAAATAAAATTTCATGAAGGTAGCATTTGGGTGGTACACGCCCATTTACGCCCCAAAATTGTAAAACATATTCATCAGGGAAAGTACGTTATATCTTTGACTTGTCAGTTGAGGCATATAGGCAGCGAGAAAGAAGTTCTGATGAATGGCTTCAATGTTTTACGGTCTTCTCATCTTGCTACTTAGAAAAATATCCCTCTCAAAATCATGCGATTTTAAAATATACAGATACCATACATTGGATCCAGAGGCATTATAGTGAAGGAGGGATTATGGTTCTGACGTAAAATGGCGGGTAACCCCATCCTAATGTTTGACTCTTCTGACATGCAACTATGGCAGCACCTGGGCTCCCACAGCTGTTCCCACCCTCCTTCCACTAATCCAAACTTGCAGACATTTCATGGGAACAGAAACAAAAAAAGAGAGGTGGTCCTTTCAAGTAAAAAAATGTGACAAAGGCAGTGCCTGTAGTTATAGGCACGCATGCAGGTTCTGCGCCGGCCCCTATCCAGGCTGTGATTGCATCAAGAGGAGGGACAACCCTGCAGTTGGGAGGGTCCCCAATGCTAATCCTGTGGCAAAAAGTGCAATCACCAGTGAAGGTTTGCACGCTTGAGCCCTGGTTACACCTATCCGTATCAAGCCTCGGACAGATTATTATGGGAAGGTTTTACTAACGGCTTTCTCATCCCAGTTTCCAAAAACATCAAAGGGTCAAAATTGCACAGGAATTTGCTTTCCACTTATCAATACCCCATGCAGTTAAAGAAAAAATCAATAAAGAACTGTCTTTAGGACATAAGGTAGGAAAATTCTCCTCCCCTCCACCTCTAAATTTGGTAGTGTCTCCAATAGGGCTGGTTCCAAAAAAGGAGGCAAGAAAACTTTGCCTCATTCAGCACCTTTCATACCCTAAGGATAGTTCATTCAACGATGCGAACGACCCTCAGTTCAGTTCAGTGTGCTACCAATTCTTTGATAGCGCCCTGGGTTTGGTTAGACGGGCAGAGAGAGGTGCTTTATTGGCGAAAATTGGATATAGAAGCAGCGTTTCATTTGTTGCCCGTTCATACATTTGTTTTTTTCCCACATGGGTTGTAAGTTCCAGGGTATGTACTATGTGGATCGCTGCCTGCCTATGGGATGCATTCTTTCTTGCACTCTGTTTCAGTAATTCAACACCTTTCTGCATTGGGCGGTGGCCCACAGTGCTGGCAGCGATTCCATAACCAATTACTTGGATGATTTCCTCCTAGCTGGTAAACAAGGCTCGGATGAATGCTTGTCCTTGATGACGAGATGTGGAGACTTATATCTCAATTTGGAGTCCCCCTTGCTGAAGATAAGATTTAGGGTCCCTCCACGTGTTTATCTTTTCTTTGCATAGAAGTTGACACGATGAATATGCTTTGTAGACTTCCTTCAGAGAAGATACAAGCCATGGTGGAGGCGGTTCGAGCGGCCGCTTCCAACAAAGTCATTTCATTGCAGCAATTTCAATCTCTCCTATGTCTCTTCAATTTTGCTTGTAAGGTCATACCTATGGGACGGGTATTTAACCATAGGCTGGAAAGGCAGCTAAGTGGTAGATCTAAGCCCACTGACAGAATTGTACTTTCAGAGGACTTGATAGCTTATCTGTTAGTTTGGGAATCCTTTCCCCAGAAGTTCAATGGAGTGCCTGTGTGGTTGTACGCTCCTCTGAAATCAAGTTTAGAAAAGACCGTAGCTCCCTTGAGGCGGTCAAAGATTTCCGTAATGAGCAGAATAGGGTAAACATTCTTAATGGTAAGACGATTAAGACCCCTATAATCAATGCATGGTCTTAACTCGTAACCCTTTTTCTTCACAAAGAAGAAGCCAGCCCTTGCAGGAGAGCAGGATTTGCGGATGATCCCCCGCGACAGCGCATCGGCAACATACTCTTCCATAGCACGATTCTCAGCAACAGACAGAGGGTAAACCCAGCCCTGAGGAGGAATGGCACCGGGTTGCACAATCGAAAGACCTATGAGGAGGTCTATGGCACAATCGTAAGACCGGTGAGGAGGCAATGTACCGGCACGCACCTTGTCAAAAATGTCTAGGAACTCTCGGTACTCCTCTGGCAATTGAGATACAGAAGAAGTACACAAGACTTTAACTGGATTCCCGAAGACAAGTGGAAATACATTGCGGACACCATGACACAATTTCGGACCTGCGCCATTCGAGACTGGGATTGTGCTTTTGGAGCCAGGGATAACCCAGAACAACCAGAAAATGCGGAGAGCTTATCACCTGGAACTGGAGGTTTTCAAAATGGAGAGCCCCAACAGCCATGGACAATGGAGCAGTTTCGTGAGTAACGAGTGTGGGCTGAAGGGGCCTGCCATCAATGGCCTCAATAGCAAGCGGAACGGACTTTGATACAAAAGCACTGTCAATGAAATAGCCCGCAGCACCGGAGTCAACAAGAGCCTGGGTGAGTATGAAGGAGTCCACCCAGGAAAGGACAACCGTGACCAAAGGTTTCTCCTTAAGCGGTTCCGGGGACAAGGATAAACCACCCAAGGTCTGCCCCCAACAGGACCTTAGGTGCGAGTGTTTCCCGGCCATGTAGGACAAGACTTTAAAAGGTGGCCCTGTAACCCACAATAGAGGCAGAGCCCCTCCCTCCTCATAAAGACCCTCTCCGCCGCAGAGAGTCGTGTGAACCCCAACTGCATCGGCTCAGCAGTACCTGGTGACTCGGGACCCTGAGGCATGGGAGGAGAGGGAGGCATGGGTGGGAGCGAACATGTAGCAGAAATAATAAGGTTCTTATGCCACTTTATAGATCATTAGTTAGGCCTCATCTTTAGTATTGTGTGCAGTTCTGGAGGCCATATCTTCAGAAGGATATTAACAAACTTGAATCTGTGCAAAGGAGGGCTACCAAAATGGTACATGGTCTAAAAAATAAAACTTACCAGGACAGGCTCAATTACCTAAATATGTATAGCTTAGAGGAGAGAAGGGAAAGAGGTGATATGATAGCAACTTTCAAGTACATTAAAGGGTTTAGTAAAACTGAGGCTGTGGGTATTTTACATAAAATGGAAAATTCAAGAACAAGGGGTCATGAGCTCAAGCTAAAGGGTAGTAGATTCAGGAGTAATTTGAGGAAGCACTTCTTTACAGAAAGAGTGATTGATTTATGGAATAAACTTCCTCAAGATGTAGTAGCAACAAACACTGTGGGGGACTTTAAAAATGCATGGGACAAGCATAAGGCTATCCTATGAACTAGATACGTTTATACTGTTAGGTAAGGTCGGGCAGACTTGCTGGGCCTATGGCTCTTATCTGCCATCAATATCTATGTTTCTATGTTTCTATGTTTCTATGTAGGAGACAACGGAACAGGAGGCTTCCACAAGCGCTCCTTGAAAGAGGGCCTCTCTCTGAGTCTGATGTCAATTAGGATCAAAAAAGACACCAATTCCTTGAGATCCTCTGGTAAATCTCTGGCAGCAACTTCGTCTTTAATCACAAAAGGGAGCCCATGAAAGAAGGCGGCAACAAGGGCTTCATTGTTCCAACCTACCTCTGCGGCAAGTGTATGGAACTCAATGGCATACTGAGCAACAGATCTTGTACCTTGCTGAATAGACATGAGTCATTTAGCAGCAGAGGAGGAGCGAGCCGGAACATCAAATACCCTTCGAAAGGAGGCCACAAATTCAGGGTAATTTGAAATCACTGGTTTATTAGTCTCCCACAAGGGATTAGCCCAGGCAAGAGCTGTGTCAGAGAGTAATGAGATGAGAAATCCCACCTTAGCTCTATCAGAGGGAAACGCCTGAGGTAACATCTCAAAGTAAATGCCCACCTGGTTCAAAAACACTCTGCACTGAATAGGATCGCCTCCATATCACTGAGGTAGAGGTGCAGAACCAGACATGCTCCTGGTAGGACTAGGTGCAGCAGCAAAAACAGGAGCAGCCATAACTTGCGGGACACTTTGGTCCAAATGTGCAGTGCGAGTCAGCAGGTTTTGCAGGGCTAGTGCAAATTAATCCAAGCGGTGATCCTGTTCATCCATCCTGGAAATTATGGTAGGTAAAGGTGGATTATTAGCACCATCAGGATTCATGGCCCTTGCGTAATGTCAGAGTGCAAGGAATCAGACTGAGACGAGAAGTGTAATAATAATCACACCTTTATTAATAACAAAAAATAATAAAAAGTCCACAAGTCAAACAACAAGCCAGGAGTCAAAGCCAGAGCTGGTAGTCAGACGAGCCGAGTCAGGAGCCAAAGCGAATAGTCAGACGAGCCGAGTCAGGAGCCAAAGTGAATAGTCGGGCGAGCTGGAATCAGGAACAAGGAGAACAGCAGAGTCAGGAACAAGCCAGGGATCAGGAACCAGGAGGGACGTCAGACAGCCAGGTAATACACAGGAACTGGAACTCACAAACAGGTCTGAGACAACGCAAGGGGGTAAAGCATGCTGAACAGAGGCCCTTTAAATAATAAGTGATGACATCACAATTTTGAGACTGCAACCTGTTTCACACGGATGATGTACACCAGTCTGGCCATAAGAGGGCGTGCAGGAAATGAGCAGCATTACACACTCTGCACCTGACTCAGCAAGAGAGGTGAGTAAAATGGCTGCCAGCAGCACATGGCAAACAAAGCAGGGAAAAACCCCTTACAGTTGGGGAGCGCAAGGTCTCTAACATTCACCAGCCCAGTGATGTATGTATGTATTGGGTAATTGTAAAGCGTGGCTAATCACCCATAAGGGTCTCAAGGCACTGCTCATTTTATCAACCTCGGAAGGATGAAAGGCTGAGTGGACCTCACCGGGGATCGCACCTGCAACCTTTGGGTTGCTACGGAGCTCAGCCACAGTGCCTTAGCATGCTGAGCTATCTGTCATCATGGAAGAGTAAAAGAGGACTCAAGTGGCAACCTGTGAAGCTCTGGTGAACTCAATGCCCAGGAGGGTTAAGGCAGTGCTGGAAAATAATGGTGGCCACACAAGATATTGACACTTTGGGCCTAATTTGGACATTTCCAATTAGGGGTGTACTCACTTTTGCTGCCAATGGTTTAGACATTAATGGCTGTGTGTTGAGTTATTTTGAGTGGACAGCAAATGTACACTGTTATATAGGCTGTACACTCACTACTTTACATTGTAGCAAAGTGTAATTTCTTCAGTGTTGTCACATGAAAAGATATAATAAAATATTTACAAAATTGTGAGAGGTGTACTCACTTTTTGTGAGATACTGTATTTTCAAATTAGCCAATAGGATGAGAGATTTGAACAGGGTTAGACTTTTTTATTTTTTTGTAATTTTAGAATGATCTATTTTAATTTAATCTTAGTTTATTTTTTAAATAATATTAGGATTTTTTATTTTAATTGTAATTTAGTATTTTTTTATTTTATGTAATTGTGGTTAATTTAGGGGTGTTAGGTTAGGGGTCTTAGTGATTAGATTAATTATTTGCATTGTGGGGGATGGCGGATTAGGGGTTAATAGTTTAAATAGGTATATTGCGTTGTGGGGGGATGCCGGATTAGGGTTTAATAGTTTAATTAGGTTTAATACGTTGTGGGGGGATGGCAGATTAGGGGTTAATAGTTTAAAAGGTAGAATGCGTTGTGGGGGATGGCTAGGTTACGAGTTTTGCGGTACGGCTATTACCACTGAAAAATTGCCCATTGCGCTGGGAACGCATGTTACGAGTCGCGGCGGTATAGCTATACCGCAAGCATTTTAGCCTGTAACGCAGTGTCCATTCCGCACACAAAAAAAATGACGTTTGAGTGCGGGATTTTCCATAGTGCCATATTACAGGTTGTGCGGTCCGGCTAAAATGCTTGCGTTACATCCTATACCAAAACAATCCATTCAGCCATCTGAGACCAGTCGTTTTGGATTTTGCGAAACAAAAATGTTTCACAAAACTTATAACTAAAATGTTGCAAAGTACACTAACACTCATAAACTACATATTAACCCCTAAACCGGCTGATTTGAGTCTTCAGATTCAAATTAGCCAATAGGATGAGAGCTTCTGAAATCCTTTTGGTTTTTCAAATCTGCCTGTAGGATGAGAGCTACTGAAATCCTTTTGGCTGATATTTTATAGGTAAAAGAGCTGTTCAACTTAGGGCAATGCCCTACAAAAGGCCCTTTTAAGGGATATTGGTAGTTTATTGTAGGTTAGGTGGTGTTTTTATTTTGGAGGGGCTTTTTTATTTTTATAGGGTTATTAGATTAGGTGTAGTTGTTTTTATTTTTGATAATTTCATTTATTATTTTTTGGAATCTTAGATTTTTTTTATTTTTTCGTAGTATTAGTTTTTTAAAATTTAAAACTTAGTTTTTTAGTTGGTAGTTTTTTTTATTTTATTAGAATAGTTATGTTAGGTTAGTTTATAGTTTAATTTAGGCTAATAGTTTAAGTTAGTGTTTTGCGATGAGGGGAGCCGGTGGTTTTTGGGTTAATACGTTTAGTTTAGTAGTTACAATGTGGGGGGGCTGGAGGTTTAGGGGTTAATAGGTTTATTTAATAGTTGTGATGTGGGGGCGGCGGATTAGGGGTTAATAACTTTTATTTGTGCCTGCGATGTCGGGGAGCGGCGGATTAGGGGTTAATAACATTTTTTAGCGTCAGCATTGTCCGGGAGCGGCAGATTAGTTTTTAGGGTTTTATGTTAGGGTGTTAGGTTTAAATGTGACTTTGTTTTCCCCATAGACATCAATGGGATGGCGTTACAGTGATCTCCATTCTGTGATCGCAGGTGTTAGTTTTTTTTTTCTAACACTTTCTCCCTATTGATGGAAAGCGTGCACGAGCACGTAAACTCTGCCCTTGCTGTCTGTGCGGTATGGTGCGGTATGGTACGGTATGGTGAGTTAAGCTCCATACCGCACAGCACAGCTTTTCAGTAACTCGTAATGGCAGCGATATGGAGAGTGCAATAACGCAAAAAAAAATTACCTTATTTTCGCACCCTGTTTAGTGCAAAACTCGTAATCTAGGTGATTGTTAGTTGCGATGTGGGGGGATGGCGGATAGAGGGGTTTTGACGTGTAGGTCTCAAAAAGCACCTTTTTCCTATTTTACACCTAGTTGAGCTGGGTGTAGTTTTTGTCAATGTATCGGCAGCCTCCAACAGTCCAATGGTTTGCGCGGTCATTGGAAACCTGGTATTATTTATAGATTAGCGGCTTCTGATACTTTGTATGGACACGAAAATGATTTCGGCAACCGGAGTCCGGTTGCCAAAATTGAATTATAATGGGCCGTTGAAAGCAGTTGGTGAACAATATTGCTTCCGATAGCATATTTAACGGTTTGTGAGCGCACGCAAACCTAATTACGGCAAAATGGAAACGAGTCCCAAGACATTGTCTGTGTTTTATTTCCTGTTATTTACAGTGTTAAGTTGTGTGTTAGTGTTAAAAATCCTAATCTTTATTTTGTACTTTTAAAATGGGTGAAACCAAATTAAAACCTACTGCTGTGAATGTCTGTTTTTATTATCTAATAATTTAAAGCCAGTTTTGCCTTTAATAAATGTGCAGATCAAGATTTAAACCCTTTATTGCAGTTTAATGCCTGTGAATCTTACAATCAGACAATCTATTGCATGTTTGTCCTAATCAGACTATACTGCCTTTTATAAATGAGCAGATATGGTCTGCTTATATGTGTATTTATATACAAAACCTGGATGGTTATAGTTTTACTGCAGATAATTGTAATTATTACTGTATATCAAAGTGTGCTGTCACTTACAGCTAAAAAGGAAATCTATGTCTAATCATTCTCAGACTACATGTCCCAAAAAATATGTTTTAGTTATTTTAGGGGAATATTTATCAAAGCCTCAACTTTGTTGCATTTGCCGGCACCAATACGCTCGCCTAACATCGCGGCCATGTATCTCAATACGCTCTCCTTAGTTATGAAAAAAGCCGGCAAAAACTAAATTTATGCTTACCTGATAAATTTCTTTGACACAGTGAGTCAACGGATCATCATCAATTACTGTTGGGAATATCACTCCTGGCAGGAGGAGGAGGCAAAGAGCACCACAGCAAAACTGTTAAATCTCACTCCCCTACCCACAATCCCCCAGTCATTCGACCAAAGGGAATGGAGAGAAAGGAAGTAACACAAGGTGCAGAGGTGCCTGAGGTTTATATAAAAATAAACTGTCTAAATACAGGGCGGGCTGTGGACTCACCGCATCAAGAAATAAATAAATTTATCAGGTAAGCATAAAGTTTGTTTTCTTTTTAATGACACGGTGAGTACACGGATCATCATCAATTACTGTTGGGAAGCAATACCCCAGCCAGAGGACACAGATGATGAGGGAGGGACAAGACAGGAACCTAAACAGAAGGCACCACTGCTTGAAGAACCTTTCTCCCAAAAGAAGCCTCAGTCGAGGCAAAAGTATTGAATTTATCGAATTTGGAAAAAGTGTGCAAAGATGACCAAGTTGCAGCCTTGCAAATCTGTTTCACAGAAGCTTCATTTTTGAAGGCCCAGGAAGAAGAAACAGCCCTTGTGGAATGAGCTGTGATTTTTTCAGGAGGCTGCTATCCAGCAGTCTCATATGCCAAGTGAATAATGCTCTTCAGCCAAAGGGAAAGTGAAGTAACCATAGCTTTCTGACTTCCCAGAAAAGCAAACAAACAATGCAGAAGACTGACGAATGTCCTTTGTTTCCTGCAAATAAAATTTTAGCGCTTGCACAACATCCTGATTATGCAACAAGGGTTTTTTGTGAGAAGAAGATTAGGACACAAAGAAGGTACAACGTTTTCCTGATTAATATTCTTGACCAAAACAACCTTGGGCAGCAAACCAAACTTAGTACACAGAATCACCTTATCAGAGTGAAATATAAGAAAACGGGAATCATACTGTAAAGCAGAGAGTTCAGAAACTCTCCGAACAGAGGAAATAGCAACAAGAAACAAAACTTTCCAAGATAACATCTTATATCTAAAGAATACATAGTCTCAAACGGAGCCTGTTGTAAAACTTTAAGGACAAGGTTAAGACTCCATGGAGGAGTAACAGGTTTAAACACAGGCCAAATTCTAAGGCCTGACAAAACGATTGCACATCTGGCACATCCGCCAAGCACTTATGTAACAAAATAGACAATGCCAAAATCTGACCCTTTGGAGTACTTGCTGACAAACCCTTCTCCAGACCATCCTGGAGAAAGGACAAAATTCTAGGAATCCTTACTCTACTCCAAGAGTATCCTTTGGATTCACACCAATACAAGTATTTATGCCAGATCTTATGGTAAATCCTGTGAGTCACAGGCTTACGAGCCTGAATCAAGGTCTCAATGACCGACTCTGAAAATCCACGCTTAGATAAAACTAAGTGTTCAATCTCCAAGCAGTCAGCTTCAGAGAAACGAGATTTGGATGAAGGTAGGGACCCTGAAGTAGAAGGTCCTTCCTCAGAGGCAGTCTCCAAGGTGGAAAGGATGACATTTCCACTAGGTCTGCATACCAAATCCTGCAAGACCATGCCGGGGCTATGAGACGTCCTTCCTGCTTGATTCGAGCAATGACTCTTGGAAGGAGAGCGAACGGAGGAAGCAGGTATTCTAGACTGAAGTTCCAAGGAACTGCCAGAGCATCGATCAGAAATGCCTGCGGATCTCTTAACCTCGAGCTGTATCTCAGAAGTTTGGCATTCTGATGAGAATCAGAGAAAAAGGGGTTTGTGATGGCACTCCTATTTGTGAGGCAAGGTGGGCTCTATTAATATGTCGGCATTTGGCCTTAATAATAGTAGTGAATAATGCCCAAAGGTGCTGTGTACTAATGTACTATGACTGGAATGCAACTATAGAAAGTTGCAAGAAAGTGTACACATATTAGCACTCATACCTTGTGTTAAACAGTTGTGTATATTGTATAGTGGTTAACTAGTACGCAAGAAAAAATACATTTAAAACATAAACTTTAATAAGATTTTATAAAAAATTGGGCTCACTTAAAAACCCTAGAAGGCTAGTGTAAAGTATGAGTATATGTGTCTGGATTATACCAGACTCTGATAGAGTTCTATATCAGTATAGGTATTGTGTGGTTATATGATTGTGTTCAAATCACTCAATAGTGTTGTATATTGTAACACAATATATATGTATATTGCCACACATCAGACTACTGGTCAGTTTTTAGAAACAATGTTTAAACTCGTTGTGTTGCAAAGCTAAATACAATTTCAAAGTTGCTCTTGTATTCTATCAGCTCTCTAAAGTTGCTAATACTAGTGATAAGCTGGAAACATGTCCGTAATTGTCAGCTTATACACTCTGAGATATAAAAGATTATGGTAAGTATAAGATAGATCTCAGTAATGTATCACTTTAGAGAAGCAAAGTTGCATTAGTTGTTGCCAACTGGATTGATGCAATGTGTCTTTTTGTGATAAAACAGCAACTGGGTTAGAAAGACCTTTGTGTAAAATGGTTGTAAGGAAAAGAGAATGTCGAGGGTTGGTCTAGTCTTGTGGCATAAAACACCAACATTCTGACGAGAAGCCATGAGTTGCAACTCCTGCTACCCCCACTTAAGGGTCAAGCTGGAAAACTCATCCGAATGAAGTTCCCGCTCCCCGGGATGAAAAGTCTGTCTGCTCAGAAAATCCGCTTCCCAATTGTCCACTCCTGGGATGTGGATCGCAGAAAGACAGCAGTTGTGGGTCTCCGCCCACTGAATAATTTGGGCCACCTCTGTCATGGCCAAAGAACTCCGAGTTCCCCCCTGGTGGTTGATGTAGGCCACCAAGTTTATGTTGTCCGACTGGAATCTGATAAACCTGGCTAAGGCTAACTGAGGCAAGGCCAGGCCAGAAGAGCATTTAAGATTGCTCTCAGCTCCAAGATGTTTATGGGCAGGACTGACTCCTCCTGGGTCCATAAGCCCTGAGCCTTCAATGGGACCCATACTGCTCCCCAACCTAGAAGGCTGGCATCCGTGGTCACAATCACCCGGGAGGGTCTGCGGAAGCAAGTACCCTGGGAGAGATGATCCTGAGAAAGCCACCACGGAAGAGAGTCTATTAAAGCCTGGTCTAGATCTTCACTTGGAGACAGGTCCGTATAGTCCCCGTTCCATTGTCTGAGCATGCATAACTGCTGAGGTCTGATATGGAACCAAGCAAACGGAATGATGTCCATGGAAGCCACCATCAGACAGATTACCTCCATACATTGAGCCACTGACGGCCGTGGAGAGGACTGAAGGGCAAGTCAAGAGTCAAAAATCTTTCTTTTTCTGACCTCCATTGGAAAAATATTCATTAACAGGGAGTCTATTATAGTCCCCAAAAATACGACCCTTGTAGCTGGAACCAGAGAACTTTTTTCCCGATTCACCTTACATCCATGGGATCAAAGAAAAGACAACAAAATCTCCGTATGAGATTCTGCTTGTTGAAAATATGGTGCCTGAACCAGAATGTCATCCAGATAAGGTGCCACTGCAATGCCCTGAGATCGAAGCACAGCTAAAGAGCCCCTAGAACCTTTGAAAAAATTCTGGGAGCTGTGGCAAGGCCGAATGGAAGGGCCATGAACTGGAAATGATTGTGCAAAAAGGCGAATCTCAGAAACTTGTGATGGTATCTGTGAATGGGAACATGAAGGTATGAATCGTTTAGGTCTATGGTTGTCATGAACTGACCCTCTTGTACCAAGGGAAAAATGGATGGCACTCTAAGAAACTTGTTTATACATTTTAGATCTAGGATTGGTCGAAAGTTCCCTCTTTTTTGGGAACTATGAACAGATTTGAGTAAAATCCCAGACACCTTTCCTGAAAGGGAACTGAAACTATTACCCCTAGGGTGGCAAGGTCCTTGACACAATATAAGAACGCCTCTCTTTTTATCTGGTCTACAGATAATCTGAAGAGGAGAAACCTGCCTCTGGGAGGAAGAGAATTTAAGTCTATTTTGTATCCCACTGAGTAGACAATGTCCACCATCCAGGGATCCGGTACATCTCTTATCCAAGCCAGGGAAATAAGAGAGAGTCTGCCCCCTACAAGATCCACTCCTGAATCGGGGGCCAACTCTTCATGCTGACTTGGAATCAGCTGAAGGCTTTTTAGATTGCTTTCCCTAATTACAAGACTGGTTGGGCTTCTAGGAAGGCTTGGCTTGATCTTGCTTGGAGGAAGGGGAGGAAGACTTGCCATTAAAGTTACAAAAGGAATAGAAATTACTCTGACATCCCATCTGCTTATTCTTTTTATCTTGAAGAAGAAAAGAACCCTTCCCTCCAGTAATATCTGAGATAATTTCCACCAAACCAGGTCCAAACAAGGTCTTACCCTTGTAAGGAATAGCCATAAACTTAGATTTAGATGAAACATTCTGCAGACCAGGACTTCAACCACAAGGCCCTGTGGGCTAGGACCGCAAAACCAGAAATTTTGGCTCCCAGTTTAATAACCTGTAAGGAAGCATCTGTAATGAAGGAATTGGCTAACTTGAGGGCCTTAATCCTGTCCTGATTCTCATTAAGAGGGGTATCAGTCTGAAGAGATTCAGACAATGCATCAAAACAGTAAGCTACAGCAGTGATACACACTGCAGGTTGCCATTGTAGACCCTGGTGGACATACATCTTTTTTAGTAAAGCCTCTAATTTTTTATCCATTGGATCTTTAAATGAACAACTATCCTCTAGGGGAATAGTAGTTCTCTTGGCCAAAGTAGAGATCGCTCCTTCTACCTTAGGAACCATCTGCCACGACTCCTTAATAGAATCCACTATAGGAAACATCTTAAAAATAGGAGATGAAGAAAAGGTAATACCGGGTCTTTCCCATTCTCGAGTAATAATCTATGCAGCACGGTCAGGAACCGGAAAAAACTTCACCGCAAAGAGAACATCAAAGTATTTGTTCAATTTACTAGAATTTTTAGGATTTACTACGATAGTTGTGTCGGAGTCATCCAAAGTAGCCAAAACCTCCTTAAGTAATAAGTGACGGTGTTCTAGCTTAAATCTGAATGATACCACTTCAGCATCAGAAGAATGAATTACACTGAGTCTGAGATTTCCCCCTCAGATGCTACCGACATGTCTTCTTCCTCAGACTTATGGGAAGGGACACTCTGTATAGCCAGAACTTGATCAGAAACCTTAATAACTCTTTCCTTAAATTTCCTTTTATGCCTTCCCTGCAACATGGGGAAAGCTGACAAGGCCTCAGATACCGCATGGGATACCTGGGAAGCTATGTCTTGCTTGTAGAGAAAATCCTACAGGATTGCAAGAGGAAACACAGGCCACTGTATGTGGAGACTGAAAAAGTTGGCATGTTTAAGGAGAACGCTGCGGCATATCTGCAACAGGAGACAACTGAACAGCATTTTCCTGGGATAATGGTGGCTCATGGTCAAATATATATATATTTTTTTTAAAGTTCTCTCAATGCATGAGGAACAAAAAGGAACTTGGAGTTCCACCTGAGCATCAAAACATAACTGACAAGCAGCAACTTCGCCTGAGATAAAGGTTTAAAAAGCCTCTTGATCCATCTTATGTAATAAATAAGGGTAAAGTGTAAATTTTTTTTATTTGAAAATAAAAAATAAATGTGTACTGTGTCTTTAAATAGAAATGTGTGTTAGCTCAACAAACCAAATAGACCTTAGGCTACCTATACACCTCAGTAGCTTTACTGAGGTGCCTACCTGTCCTGCAGCTCATTTTCAAATACAGAGCGGTTACAGAGCCCTAACTGCCGAAAAAAACGGCTTACAACAGTAATCTCCATGACCAAAAGTTAAAATATAAAAACTACTATAACACACTGAGCCACCATAATTCACGTCACAGTCTCAATGCCCAAACTGCCTAAAATAAACTCTAAACATGAAGTTTTTTTATATTTATTTTTTATTTTTTTATTTATTATATTTTTCTATTTTACAAGGCATATTAGCATTCCATCAGATACGTTACATTTTCTAATCTTTTGCCAAGTTACATTGTTCCATAATAAACTAAAACATCCTAATCTACTAACAAATTTAGTGCTCAATGGTTAACTCATACCACATATAGATAATGCTAGCCTGGATATTTAAGATCCTTCAGGGATATAAAGATCTGTGTCTCCTGGTCTTCTCGTGCTCCACTCTCATGTGCCCTCCACTGTCCAGTGGATAAACCTGTAAACTATGATGCTGTGGTGCTGAAAATAAACCATACCTCGACAAACATTCTTCTAGGTTTATCAGTACTTCTCTCTGTCTCTCTGTCTCTACTAGAGTATTTTGTGCCTGTGGAGTTAATTTGCCTGTGTTCGTGTGTTGTGTAGTAGATGGAAGGTGCATGCTTTCCCATAAAAATCTAGCATCTAGAAAGAAAGGCAGTTTATTCCGTTTAAGAAGCCATATTCCTCTAGACCTAAGAGTTCTCCTTTTTTCGGTGATGTTGGTGTTTTCCATGCCTGAGCAATCAGCGAGCTAGCTCCATTAAGGCCAACCTGTATTAGGAGGGATCTCAGCTTACAGGGAATGTGGAGGGCATCGTTTAATAATGCTATTCTGGATGTTAGTGAAAGTGTACCCCCACTCTCTGCAGGTGTATTTCTATCTCTTTCCACAATTTTTGTATTATGGGACAATCCCACCACATGTGTATTAAGCTGCCCTGTTCCCCGCAACCCCTCCAGCACATTCGTGAAGAGTCATGATATATTGTGTTTAGTCTTGTCGGTGTTAAATACCAACGTGATAAAATGTTATAGTTTAACTCAAGTATCTGTGGTGATGTGGATGATTTTTTCGTTCTCTCAAATATTTTACTCCAGGCCTTATTATCAATATCTGTGCGAAGATCAAGTGCCCATTTTAACGTGTAATTTGGTAGGCGTCTATTTTGGGGTTCAGTTAACAGCTGATGGGAGACTGATAGAGGGCTCTGTATCGCTATTTCCCTCTCGCATAATTTTTTGAAGCGTGTCAAGGGGCGGAGGAATTCTGTCTTGTGTGGGGAAGTTAATAGAAAATGCTTTAGTTGTGCATATTTAAACCAATGTGTAAAGCATCCGTCAGCAATGGTCTCTAGTTTGTTTCTGTCTTTTAATTTCCCTTCCTCTGTAAACCTACATATTGGGATTGTACTGTATCCCCACTCTGAGATTCTTCTAAATCCTTTGTCCATACCTCCCACCATCTCAGTGTTAAGGACAACTGGGAATAGAGGGGATCTGGTTGATGAGATGTGAGGGTATGCGGTCTTTATCTTTTCCCATTCCTTAAATAAGTGTTTGTGTATGTCCAATTGTTCACATTGTTTTGGCCTTAGATCTGGAGGAACCCAGCATAGTGCTCGTACATATGGGACCTGCAATATGTGAGAATCTATGGAGACCCAGGCTTTATGTGTGGTCAAGCCATGCCAGTCCAGAATTCTCTGGTTAGTCACCGTGCGGTAGTATTCTTCAATCTTTGGTAACCCCATGCCTCCCTTAATTGTGGCTCTGTAGAGAGTGTTCCTGTTGACCTTAGATGTACATTTCCCCCATATGTATGAATTCAAGTGTTTTTGTAAACGTGTTAGGAACCAGGTAGGGATGGATTGGCAGGGCTTGTAAGATGTATAGGATCTTGGGTAATATCGTCATCTTGATAGATTGGACCCTACCCCACCATGAGAGCGGTTTGGTTACCCATGTGTTAAGACTTTCGAGTATTGTGTGGAACAGTGTCTCATAATTTTTCCTAAAAAGGGTAGAATACCGTGTGGAGAGGTGAATGCCCAAGTACCTAATTGAATCTGTTTGTAAACGTAGAGGGCACACTGAGGAGAGGCCGTGGAATTCCATTGTGCTGAAGGATATGTTCAGGATTTCAGATTTAGTTTGGATTACTAAAAAGTTTGAGAATTTACCGAAGTTATCAATCTCGCTTAAGATTGCCAGTATCGAGCTAGTAGGGGAAGACACTGAGAAAAGGACGTCATCTGCATACATGGATATTTTGAATTCATTAGGTTATATTGTAATACCTTTTATCTTGTGGTTTGCGTGGACATATGAGGTGAATACCTCCTTCGTCAGTATAAACAGAATGGGTGAGAGGGGGCATCCCTGCCGTGTACCGTTTTCGGATAGGAAAAGGGTCCGATAGCATTCCATTTGCTCTTACTCTAGTGCTGGGGTGTGAGTAAAGGCTACCAATTCTATTTATCATTCTAGTACCAAATCCAAATGTCTCTAATGTTTTTGTTAAGAATTGCCAATTTGTTCTATCGAATGCTTTTTCCGCGTCGGTCGTCATTATTACTGCTGGTATGTTATGGAATTTAGCATATGTCGATAGGGTCAGGGCTCTTATCGTGTTATCTCGTGCTTCTCGGCGCGGTGTAAAGCCTAATTGATTTGTGTGTATGATTTAGTTTAAGACTGTGTTGATGAGATTAGCGAGGATCTTACCAAAAATCTTTATGTCCAAATTGAGTAAAGATATAGGTCTGTAGCTACCCGGTTGCTCTTGTGGTTTGTCAGGCTTCAATATTACTGAAATGTGGGCAGATAACATATCAGGTGAGAATCCTGAGGTGTCATCTATGGATTGGAATAAAGTCAAAAGGTGGGGTGCTAGAAGGTGTCTAAATGATTTGTAGTATGATGTTAGTAAATCCGTCCGGGCCGGGGCTTTTGCCTGTGGGGATGTGACAAATCACTATAAAAATTTATTTCAATGAGATTGGCTTGTCCAGGTCATTTATTTGATCTTGTGATAGAGTGTCTAAACCTGCTGCCTGAATGTATTGTGCATCGAAATCTTTGAATCTGCCTGCTATTTCCTTGCTATCGAAGGTATCTGTACCGTTCTGTTTTTGAATTTTATGCATGTGAGTCTGGCTGGTTCTTGTCCTTAAGGCCCTAGCTAACAGTGATCCAGTTCTATTACCCTCATAGAAGAAGGTTTACCTCAACTTTAAGGCTTTTCTCTGTACTTCCCTCATGAGTATGCTGTTTAGTTTTGTCCTCGTCCTCGTGATAGATGATAAAAGTTCTAAGTCTTTCGGGGAATGTTTATGTTCTATCTCTAGGGCATGTAGTTTGGGGAGTAGGGAGTCTACCGCTGCGTTGCATGCCTTTTTGAGGACTATTGGGACAGTCTCATTTAGATAAGGGTGGGGGGATGCAGCAGACTGTCTGCTACTGCTTCTGCTTACTTATTATGATTATGTCCAGATAATGGTATATGAAAGTCTTTCGCCTCAGTTCCAAGTCAAGGTTACGGGTTTAAAATCTTATTACTGTTTGATAATCAGGGGGGATACTGTTGGCTAAGATCATGTCCGCCGTTGATTAGGAGTTTCGGTATGCTCGAGGGTAATCCGGCTGTACTTTCTTTGATCTTTTCAAGGTGGTTCCTTATTAATGGGCTCTCTTCATAGGCGTCCGGAGGCTAAGGGTTTAGATTTTTTCTGGACAGGTGTCCACTTCTGTCTTTATGCTTTCGGCGTTTGGTGTTGTGCCATTTCTTTTTCTTGATCTTTACCAGCTTCTGCAGGAATCTGTGGCAAAGGAATGTTTAGCTGCATGCAAAAGTTGTCCAGGTCCTCTAGGTCTCTGTAGGTTGCTTCTTTATTGTCTTTCAGTGCCCTTAGGGAAAAGGGAAATCCCCAGCGGTACGGTATGCCTAGGCCTCTCAGATGTGCTGTCAGGAATCCCACTCCTCAGCGTTTTGCTAATGTGAGAGGGCTTAGGTCTGCATATATTTGGAGGGGAGTTCCCTATATTGGACTGGTGACTTCTTTCTAGCAGCTGTTAAGATGTTCTCTTTGTCTTGGAAGTATTGGCATTTCAGTATCACATCTCTAGGTGGTGCAGAGGGTTGTGGTTTTGGCCTGAAGGCTCTGTGGGCTCTATCCAGCATTATATCTACTCCTGAGTCCGAATTCAGCAGAAAATGGAATAGGTTCTGTAGGTATCGTTGCAGATCTGTAGGCGTGATAGTTTTGGGTATTCCCCTAATTCTTACATTTTGTGTGCGGCCTCTATTATCCAGATTTTCTGTTTGATTTTGTAGCTGAGTTATCTCTGTGGTTTGATGTTGTAATTGTAGTGTGGTCAGGTTTGTAGATTCTGAGAGTTCCTTGGCATGATCTTCGAGCTGTTCCACACTGTTACCTAGCTATGTAATGTATTTTTTAACATCCGCCAGACCATCTTTGATCAGCTGGCTCACTTGTTGCATAAAGGTCAAGAGATCCTCTTTGAGGACAATGTCTTCAGATCTGCCCTGGTTAGCGGGCAGTCTTCTTCTTGCGGGTTCTCTTCAGTGTAGTCCCTTTCTTCACCTGTGTCTGAGTTAGGAGAGTTTGTTGATGGTTTATGAGGGGAAGCTACTGCTTTAAAAAAAGGTGTTCATCTTAGCACTAGGTGTGATCACTGTTTTTTGGTTCTTGTCAGGTTTATGCTGTCTTCTGGAGGCCATGCCTGTGGTGTGGTAGATTATTAACTGTCGCTGCCAGAGGAGCTAGGTTCTGCAGTGTCCGTAGTGTGCCGTAGCTATCCCTGTCTAGCAAACAATGTCTCTGCTTAGGCCTAGTCTCCTGTTCCTTTCTATAGAATTATTATTATTAGTGGGCTTAGGTCTCTATAGTTCCACCGTTCATAGATAGTCTCTGTACTGTAGCCGATTTGCTTTGCCTTGACATGGAAGACTTAAGTTTTATTACTGTAAGGCTGCAGCTTTGTGTCTGTTTGGTAGGTCGCAGACTATTTATGCTGTGTAATATATGAAGTTGTTCTTTTTCCAAGATGTTTGAGTTATTTGTTTGCAGCTGCCCTTTAACTGACTTTATTATTCCTCCATGTGGTTAGTTAGGTATACTCCTTTCAGCCCCCTTTATAGTGTCACTGCGTGTATATGTGCATAGTGTTAAGTACCCTCTCACAGAGCTTTCATGTGTATTTTTTGAGTAGAGTAGTGGGGTTTATGTGGCCAATAGCTGTCTGATGGCCCACTGCTCCCTGCGCCCGTTACCTTTAAAGTGGTTGTGATTATTCGTGTTCCATTGCGAGTTGGCCTCAGATCACCTTTTCCTCTGTGTCTGTCTGGGATGGTTAGGTAGGTGTGGGCCTTTTCTTTTCACTCTCTGTTCCTATCTAATGCTTCTTATGTTGGCGCGTGTGTTCTGTGCTGTGGCCGGTAGGCCTCTGCAGAGCTGGAGTTGATGTGACGTCAGCGCCTCCGTGCTGTACCAGTGTTAATTTTGACGGCAAATTTCAATTTAGTCTTAGTTTTAGTCTTTTGACTAAAATGCCATTTTAGTTTTAGTCGTATTTTAGTCATCTGAATTGTTTTAGTTTTAGTCTAGTTTTAGTTGACTGAATCTCCAGTAGATTTTAGTTGACTAAAATCTAAGGGGTTTAGTTAAAGTGTAATGCATTATTTAAGCATTTCTCTATTATTTGCAAACTGATTATATACTCCAGGAGTAAACATAACACGTGTTAATATTTATGGTATTAAGGTTTAAACATGCAATACAGACACAGATTTAGCCGTTGTGATATGTAACATCTTTATTAAACTTAAAATGAAATAAAACCAAGTTTCATAAACAAACAGAAGTGCAACTTTAAAATAGAAAAAATCAAAACTGTAAATGTATTGGCTGTATTGCACATATTAACTCAACACAACAAAAAGTTTCTGCAGCTAGCACAGGCACAGCATAACAAACCCATATTCGTGGTTTATGCTTATTTCTATAGGAAGAATCAATTGATTGTTCACAGATTCGTAAAATGTTCGGCAAAGATTAGCACTGCTCTAGAACTTCCAAACTCATTATATACTCCTGGAGTAAAGGTTTATTAACCTGTTTTTATTTGTGGTATTAAGGTTAGAACATGCAATGCAGATTTAACAGATTTAACTGCTGTGGTATAGAACATGTCTTTATCTTAAAATTTAATAAAATTAAGTTTCGTAAATTTTACAAAAGAGAAATAATTGGATATGGATTGATTATAACACCTTGCATAAAATGTTTTTGTCAGCAAATTTTGATTTAGTTTTAGTCATAGTCTTTTGACTAAAATGTCATTTTGATTTAGTTTTAGTCATATTCTTTTGACTAAAATGTCATTTTAGTTTTAGTCGTATTTTAGTCATCAGAATTTCTTTAGTTTTATAGTCATTTTAGTCTAGTTTTAGTCGATGAAATTAACACCTCTATATACTTATGGCTTGCATAGGAGATTCAGGTCCCCATGAGGTTCAGTGTGTGCTTCTGGGCCTCGCATGGAATCTGCCCTTATGTGCCTAGCGGTTCCGCTCTCTGGATTGCCATTAGGCTGATCAGCAGGAGTCAGCTAACCTGAGCTCTAATCTAATGCGGCCATGCTGGTCTGTGGCCGGCTCCGCCCCCCAACATGAAGGTATAATAAAGTCCCATATTAAATAAGACAGCTTTTAGCTTTAACAAGTGCAAGCAATCTCCTTGCAAAATAAAATTAAAATGGCACTTACCTGAAAGTGCTGTCCGGCAGCAGGACAGCTCGGCTGGTTTGAGAAGGTGGGCACCTCACATGGACCTGTGAAGAGAGAAAAACTGAGAAAACCTACTCAGGTTTTCTAGTTAGGGCAGCAGATTCTTGAGAAAACGCAGTGAGGATTGTACCTCACAAGTTCTCAAGTGCTCAAAAGCCACCACTGCCTTACTGAAGAGACTGATGTGGACTAGGCTAGAACCCAGAAAATAACAGAGTAAGCTTACTCTGCTAAAAAAATTATAAAATCTTGATAGAAGAAAACCTCATCAGACACCTAAACTTCACCTCCTCCTTGCACTACAGCCGAAGAGAATGGCTGTGGGTAGGTGTAACATTAACAGTATTAACTTGAGTAACTGTTAAATTTAAAGACAATAAAATTGTGTTTTGTAACACCAAATCAGAAAGTGAACACTATGGGAAGTGACACCAGGTTGATTTGGTGTAAATTAAGCCTTTTAATATTGGTAGGATTCTGAACTGTTTAGCTAACAGTCAGATACAAACAGCACAGGAAATTAGTAAGTTAGCAAGGTACTTTGTAGTTCAGGAATAAATGCAAGTAGTAGTCATACAGTCATTAGACATAGAAATCTTATACTTTAGTTAACTAACCAGATCAGATATGCTTGTCTCCCTTCAGTTGAAGCTGCAGCTGACATGCAGAGATGAGATCCTGTGTTGAGGGAGAGAGGCGCGGTGTTTGGAGTGTGATGTCACCACAATCACTTATCCAGAGCTCAGAAGGATTTCTGACAATATTAAAGCTGAAACAATTATGGAACAAGGTTTGAGAGTTACCTTTGATGAGATTGGATATTACACTCCTTAGTTAGGTAAATCAGTCTGTGAAAATGTGGAACAGGCTGCAGTCTGATTAGCTGAGTGCAGCTGGAAGTCTGTGAAAACTGCAGGCATCCGGTTCAGGGAGAGATGAAACAGAAAGGCTGAATCAGTCTGAAATATAAATAAACACTCTGAAAGGATTAGATTAGGTTTGCTCACACAGATAGAAATAGTTGAATAGTACTTTGAAATCCTTAGGTTGTTTAAAGTATAGTTAAATTGGTAGTTAGCTCAGGAACAAGTATGTCTCTCAGGGAGTTTTACAAATTACTAAGCAAAGCTTGGGGGTGTGAGTAGGTGTGATAAAGGGAGTGTGTACCTGTGATTGGTTAGTACACCTTAAAGGAAAAGCAGCATAACTGAAATACTCTGACAGGACCCCCTCCTCAAGCAAGCTGATCCTCAGCTTGAGGTCGAGGACGGTCTGGGTTGCGACGATGGAAAAGGGATACCAATCTAGGTGCAGAAAGATTGCTAGATGGTTCCCAACTATCCTCCTCCTCTGTGAAGTTTTTCCATCTAATTAGATATTGGAGAACCCCACCGAACATTCGGGAATCCAAGATCCTTTCAACTTCAAAGACATCATTTTCAGATGGTACCAACGTTGTGGGCAATGGGGGAACAGAAGACCTAGTGGGATGGTAGGGTTTCAACAGAGAAACATGGAAAGTGGGGTGGATCTTCATGGTTGTCGGAAGCTGTAACGTGACAGCATTGACATTTACCACTTTAGTGATAAGGAAAGGACCACAATATTTCTGAGTGAACTTTTTACTTGGCAGATGAAACTTCAGATTCTTCGTCGACAACCATACTTGATCACCTATTTTATATTCTGGTGGTTTCCTATGTCTCAAGTCATAGTAAAATTTCTGGGAATTTTGCGCCTTTCCAATATTTTCTTTGATGATACGGAAGTTTTCTAATAGGGTGTTCTTTAGTTCATCCACCATAGGTGAGTCTGCTGGTGTTGAAGATAAAGAAGTGAAGCTGGGATGGTACCCATAATTTGCATAGAACGGGGTCATCTTTGTAGAGGTGCTTGTTAAGTTGTTATATGCAAATTCTGCATAAGGTAAGTATTTCATCCAATCTTGTTGTTGACATGAACAGAAACAGCGGAGGTATTCATCGAGCCACTGATTCACTCTCTCAGTCTGTCCATTCGCTTGAGGGTGATATGATGTTGTATAATGGTGTTGAATATTTAAGGCTTTGCATAGGTCTTTCCAGAAACGGGACGTAAACTGAGACCCTCTATCAGAAATAATTACGGAAGGTACCCCATGTAATTTTAGGATATGATTCAAGAAGAGAGTAGCAGTTTCAGATGATGATGGAATTTTGTGATATGGTAAAAAATGTGCCATTTTGGTGAATGTATCAATAACAACCATGTTGGTATTCTGGTTATTGGAAGGTGGTAACTCTACAATAAAATCTATACCAATCTACTGCCATTGAGAATTCGAAACTGGGAGGGACATAATCAGTCCATAAGGTGTTGACCGGTCATTTTTTGAGATCTGACATATTACACAACTTTTAATGTATTCCTTGATTGTATCCTTCATGTGAGGCCACCAGTAATTCCTGGAAATTAGTTCCAGAGTCCTATTTACCCCTGGATGTCCTGCTAAAGGAGTGTCATGATGTTTGTTTAGAATCTTTAAACGTAAGTCAGTTGGTAAGAATATTCGATCATTATAGTAGTAAACACCATCTTTTTGCTTGATGTTTTTGTTATGAACTTGTTCAACAGGAGCTGAGGAATTTCTTATTTCTGTTAAGAGATCTGAAGTGAAACCAATGAATTTTTCTGCTGGTATAATAGCAGTTGGAGTTGGAGAGTCATCGATCTTTAGAAGTTGTCTTGAGAGGGCATCAGCCTTTCCATTTTTGTTAGCAGGTCTGTAAATGATGTGAAAGTCAAATCTAGAAAAGTATAAACTCCATCGCACCTGACGTGAGGACAGTGTTTTGTTATTTTGGAGGTATTGTAAGTTCTTGTGATCCGTATAAATTAATATGGGATGCTGGGCTCCCTCCAAGAGATGTCTCCAAAATTCTAGTGCCCTCCTAATAGCTAGTAGTTCTTTATCACCGATGGTATAGTTCTTTTCAGCAGGAGACATAATCTTGGAGAAAAAGGATACAGGATGAAGTGGGGAGCTTTCTGAAGTACGTTGTGATAGAATGGCACCGATTGCGTAGTCTGATGAGTCTACCTCCAAAACATATTGTAAATTTACATTTGGAAATCTTAAGATTGGTGCTGAGATGAATCGATTTTTTAAATGTTGAAATATTTCAGTATGTTTCTGGGTCCAATGGAATGATACTGTGGAGCCGGTGAGTTGCGTGAGTGGTTTTACTATCCCAGAAAAATCTCTAATAAATTTGCGATAGTAATTAGTGAAGCCTAAGAATCTCTGTAGTTCTTTTTTATTGGTTGGTACTGGCCAGTCTCTAACGGAATCTACCTTTTCGGTTTGCATCTGAATTCCTGAGGAGGAAATTGTATAACCTAAAAATGAAATTGTTGAGTTGTGGAATGAACATTTTTCCAATTTAGCATATAATTTATGTACTTTTAATCTGGCAAGCACCCAACGTATATGTTTGATGTGATCTGTCATATTGTTGGAGTAAATGAGAATGTCGTCTAGGTAAACGACTATGCATATATCAAGTAAGTCACGAAAAATGTAGTTAATGAAATGTTGGAAGGCTGCGGGCGCATTACAAAGGCCGAATGGCATCACTAAATATTCATACAGACCATACCTGGTTCGGAAAGCAGTGAGCCATTCGTCACCTCTAATGCGAATTAAATTGTAAGCGCCGCGCAGGTCAAGCTTTGTGAAAATCTTGGCATTGGTAAGTCTTTCAATTAGTTTCGGAATTAATGGTAACGGATATCGGTTTTTAACGGTTCATTTATTTAGCTCTCTGTAATCAATTATTGGTCTCAAACTAGAATCCTTATTTGTCACAAAGAACATACCTGCTGCTGTTGGGGATGAAGATGGTCTAATGAAACCTTTTTTAAGGTTATCTTGTAGGTATTGTTTTAAATAATCGAGTTCGGCTTGACTTAATGGGTATAAATGGCCAACTGGTAGGGTGGAACCTGGTATTAGTTCTATAGGGCAATCGTATACCCTATGGGGAGGTAAAGATTCAGCTTCGGTTTTGCTAAAGACATCTGCAAACTCATTATAAACTTTTGGGATGTTAAATTCTTCAGTAGAAGTTAGCATGATAGATTGTTGAGGATAACAAGTATTCTTACAATATGCAGAGTGTAAAGATAACTTAAATGTAGACCAATCTATTGTGGGATTATGAAGTTGTAACCAATAAACCCCTAAAATAATTGGAAAATGAGGAGAAGGTATGACATCAAAGGTGATGTATTCTGTATGTCCTTCGGGTGTAAGTACAAGTAGTGGGACAGTGTGGTGTGTGACTGGACCTTCTGTTAGTGTTGAACCATCAATAACTTTGAGGGACACCGGTATCTTTTTCAAAACAGTTGGAATTTTATTTTTTGTTACTATAGTAGCATCAATGAAATTGCCAAAGGCGCCCGAATCAATGATGGCAGTTGTCTCCAATCTTCTAAGGTCCCACTGTAGTAAAAGAGAGAGGTTACAGTAAGCTGTTGAACTGTTACTATAGTGTAAATTATGTAACATGATTAACTTACTCTTCTTGTTCTTGCGAAGAACTGGGCATTCAGAAACGGTATGGTTAGGGCTGGCACAGTACATACACAGTTGTTTAGATCTTCTTCTCATCCTCTCCTCTGGGGTAAGCGGCCCTTTAATCACTCCAATTTCCATAGGAGTAATGGTTTCTGAACTGATAGTAGTAGTTGGAGAATAAGAAGATGCATGAGATCGTGGTGTTGTTTCTGTCTGCATTCTTTCTGCCTTTCTTTCTCTCAGTCTTCTGTCTATCTGTGTGGCTACCTTAATCATAGCTTCTAAAGTATTGGGCATTTCTATACGAGAGAGTTCATCCTTTATACTTTCGGATAACCCTAACCTGTACTGATTTCTTAAAGAAATCATACTCCAAGAGGAATCAGAAGCATGCAACTTGAATTCTGCGGTGTAATCTTCAATAGGCTTCTTCCCTTGCTTTAGTTGTCTCATTTTATGTTCAGCTGTTAGTTGTACATCTGTATCTGTATACAATTCATCCAATGCATTAAAAAAATCTGTTAATGAATTTAGGATAGGTGAATTGGTTTCAAATAATTGATCAGCCCATTTCCTAGGCTCTGCTCTTAAATATGATACAGTGGTAAGAACCTTCACTCTATCAGTGGGATAAGTGAGAGGCTTTAGTTTGTACAATAGATAACATGCATTTTTAAACTGTCTGTAATTCCTTCTGTCACCAGAAAATGCTTCTGGCAAACTCACTTGTGGTTCAGGTGTAGGAAATCTTTGTTCTCTATTGTCCTTGAACATATCCTTTAACACTTTATTCTCCACTTGTAAGTCTCTAATAGCTTGCCCCATCTGGTCGATTCTCTGACTCAAATTATAAACAACCTGTGGTAATTCAGCTGGATCCATAACTTTAACCAGCTTACTTTTCTTTTTCAGGCTTAGTAATATGTAACATTAACAGTATTAACTTGAGTAACTGTTAAATTTAAAGACAATAAAATAGTGTTTTGTAACACCAAATCAGAAAGTGAACACTATGTGAAGTGACACCAGGTTGATTTGGTGTAAATTAAGCCTTTTAATATTGGTAGGATTCTGAACTGTTTAGCTAACAGTCAGATACAAACAGCACAGGAAATTAGTAAGTTAGCAAGGTACTTTGTAGTTCAGGAATAAATGCAAGTAGTAGTCATACAGTCATTAGACATAGAAATCTTATACTTTAGTTAACTAACCAGATCAGATATGCTTGTCTCCCTTCAGTTGAAGCTGCAGCTGACATGCAGAGATGAGATCCTGTGTTGAGGGAGAGAGGCGCGGTGTTTGGAGTGTGATGTCACCACAATCACTTATCCAGAGCTTAGAAGGATTTCTGACAATATTAAAGCTGAAACAATTATGGAACAAGGTTTGAGAGTTACCTTTGATGAGATTGGATATTACACTCCTTAGTTAGGTAAATCAGTCTGTGAAAATGTGGAACAGGGTGCAGTCTGATTAGCTGAGTGCAGCTGGAAGTCTGTGAAAACTGCAAGCATCCGGTTCAGGGAGAGATGAAACAGAAAGGCTGAATCAGTCTGAAATATAAATAAACACTCTGAAAGGATTAGATTAGGTTTGCTCACACAGATAGAAATAGTTGAATAGTACTTTGAAATCCTTAGGTTGTTTAAAGTATAGTTAAATTGGTAGTTAGCTCAGGAACAAGTATGTCTGTCAGGGAGTTTTACAAATTACTAAGCAAAGCTTGGGGGTGTGAGCAGGTGTGATAAAGGGAGTGTGTACCTGTGATTGGTTAGTACACCTTAAAGGAAAAGCAGCATAACTGAAATACTCTGACAGTAGGGGAATAATATTTAACAGCTTTGCTGTGGTGCTATTTGCCTCCTCCTGCTGGCCAGGAGTGATATTCCCAACAGTAATTGATGATGATTCGTGGACTTACCGTGTCATTAGAAAGAAAAGACGTGCACCAAGTACGGGGCGATGAGCATCGGACTGTTGTTAACTAGCAGTCATCGATCTTGCGTCTATTTGGCATTTTCCAAACTTTTTTTATACCATGTCACTAAACGTCACCACTATACTAAAATGTTTTTTGGGTGGGTTTTATTTTTAGAATAGGGTCTGGGCATGTAAAAGAGCTTAATGCCCTTTTAAGGGCAATGTCCATACAAATGCCCTTTTCAGGGCAATGGGTAGCTTAGGTTATTGTAGATAGGTTTTTTATTTGGGGGGGGGTTGGTTCGTTGGGTCGTGGGTTTTACTGTTGGGGGGGTTTGTATTTTTTTTTATAGGTAAAAGAGCTGATTTCTTTAAGGCAATGCCCCACAAAAGGCCCTTTTAAGGGCCATTGGTAGTTTATTGTAGGCTAGAGTTTTTTTTATTTTTGGGGGGGCTTTTTTATTTTGATAGGGCTATTAGATTAGGTGTAATTCTTTTTTATTTTTGATAATGTGGTTTTTTATTTTTCATAATTTAGTGTTTGTTTTTTGTAACTTAGGCCTAGATTTGGAGTTTGGCGGTAGAAGGGCTGTTAACGCTCCGTGGGCTTTTTTCTGGCCGCACCATAAATTTAACTCTGGTATCGAGAGTTCAAACAAATGCTGCGTTAGGCTCCAAAAAAGGAGCGTAGAGCATTTTTACCGCAAATGCAACTCTCGATACCAGAGTTGCTTACGGACGCGGCCAGCCTCAAAAACGTGCTTGTGCACGATTCTCCCATAGGAAACAATGGGGCTGTTTGAGCTGAAAAAAAACCTAACACCTGCAAAAAAGCAGCGTTCAGCTCCTAACGCAGCCCCATTGTTTCCTATGGGAAAACACTTCCTATGTCTGCACCTAACACCCTAACATGTACCCCGAGTCTAAACACCCCTACCCTTACACGTATTAACCCCTAATCTGCCGCCCCCGCTATCGCTGACCCCTGCATTATATTATTAACCCCTAATCTTCCGCTCCGTACACCGCCGCAACTTACATTATCCCTATGTACCCCTAATCTGCTGCCCCTAACACCGCCGACCCCTGTATTATATTTATTAACCCCTAACCTGCCCCCCACAACGTCGCCGCCAGCTACTTACAATAATTAACCCCTAATCTGCCGACCGCAAAGCGCCGCCACCTACGTTATCCTTATGTACCCCTAATCTGCTGCCCCTAACACCGCCGACCCCTATATTATATTTATTAACCCCTAATCTGCCCCCCTCAACGTCGCCGACACCTGCCTACACTTATTAACCCCTAATCTGCCGAGCGGACCGCACCGCTACTATAATAAATTTATTAACCCCTAACCCGCCTCACTAACCCTATCATAAATAGTATTAACCCCTAATCTGCCCTCCCTAACATCGCCGACACCTAACTTCAATTATTAACCACTAATCTGCCGACCGGAGCTCACTGCTATTCTAATAAATGTATTAACCCCTAAAGCTAAGTCTAACACTAACACTAACACCCCCCTAACTTAAATATAATTTACATCTAACGAAATAAATTAACTCTTATTAAATAACTTATTCCTATTTAAAGCTAAATACTTACCTGTAAAATAAATCCTAATATAGCTACAATATAAATTATAATTATATTATAGCTATTTTAGGATTAATATTTATTTTACAGGCAACTTTGTAATTATTTTAACCAGGTACAATAGCTATTAACTAGTTAAGAACTATTTAATAGTTACCTAGTTAAAATAATAACAAATTTACCTGTAAAATAAATCCTAACCTAAGTTATAATTAAACCTAACACTACCCTATCAATAAATTAATTAAATAAAATACCTACAATTACCTACAATTAACCTAACACTACACTATCAATAAATAAATTAAATACAATTGCTACAAATAACTACAATTACATAAACTAACTAAAGTACAAAAAATAAAAAAGAACTAAGTTACAAAAAATAAAAAAATATTTACAAACATAAGAAAAATATTACAACAATTTTAAACTAATTACACCTACTCTAAGCCCCCTAATAAAATAACAAAGACCCCCAAAATAACTAAATGCCCTACCCTATTCTAAATTAATAAATGTAAAAGCTCTTTTACCTTACCAGCCCTGAACAGGGCCCTTTGCGGGGCATGCCACAAGAAAATCAGCTCTTTTGCCTGTAAAAAAAACCATACAATACCCCCCCCCCCAACATTACAACCCACCACCCACATACCCCTAATCTAACCCAAACCCCCCTTAAATAAACCTAACACTAAGCCCCTGAAGATCTTCCTACCTTGTCTTCACCATCCAGGTATCACCGATCCGTCCTGGCTCCAAAATCTTCATCCAACCCAAGCGGGGGTTGGCGATCCATCATCCGGTGGCTGAAGAGGTCCAGAAGAGGCTCCAAAGTCTTCCTCCTATCCGGCAAGAAGAGGACATCCGGACCGGCAAACATCTTCTCCAAGCGGCATCTTCGATCTTCTTGCATCCGGTGCAGAGCGGGTCCATCTTGAAGCAGGCGACGCGGATCCATCCTCTTCTTCCGTTGTCTCCCGACGAATGACGGTTCCTTTAAGGGACGTCATCCAAGATGGCGTCCCTTGAATTCCGATTGGCTGATAGGATTCTATCAGCCAATCGGAATTAAGGTAGGAATATTCTGATTGGCTGATGGAATCAGCCAATCAGAATCAAGTTCAATCCGATTGGATGATCCAATCAGCCAATCAGATTGAGCTTGCATTCTATTGGCTGTTCCGATCAGCCAATAGAATGCGAGCTCAATCTGATTGGCTGATTGGATCAGCCAATAGGATTGAACTTGATTCTGATTGGCTGATTCCATCAGCCAATCAGAATTTTCCTACCTTAATTCCGATTGGCTGATAGAATCCTATCAGCCAATCAGAATTCAAGGGACGCCATCTTGGATGACGTCCCTTAAAGGAACCGTCATTCGTCGGGAGACAACGGAAGAAGAGGATGGATCCGCGTCGCCTGCTTCAAGATGGACCCGCTCCGCACCGGATGCAAGAAGATCGAAGATGCCGCTTGGAGAAGATGTTTGCCGGTCCGGATGTCCTCTTCTTGCCGGATAGGAGGAAGACTTTGGAGCCTCTTCTGGACCTCTTCAGCCACCGGATGATGGATCGCCAACCCCCGCTTGGGTTGGATGAAGATTTTGGAGCCAGGACGGATCGGTGATACCTGGATGGTGAAGACAAGGTAGGAAGATCTTCAGGGGCTTAGTGTTAGGTTTATTTAAGGGGGGTTTGGGTTAGATTAGGGGTATGTGGGTGGTGGGTTGTAATGTTGGGGGGGGGTATTGTATGTTTTTTTTTACAGGCAAAAGAGCTGATTTTCTTGGGGCATGCCCCGCAAAGGGCCCTGTTCAGGGCTGGTAAGGTAAAAGAGCTTTTACATTTATTAATTTAGAATAGGGTAGGGAATTTTTTATTTTGGGGGTCTTTGTTATTTTATTAGGGGGCTTAGAGTAGGTGTAATTAGTTTAAAATTGTTGTAATATTTTTCTTATGTTTGTAAATATTTTTTTATTTTTTGTAACTTAGTTCTTTTTTATTTTTTGTACTTTAGTTAGTTTATGTAATTGTAGTTATTTGTAGCAATTGTATTTAATTTATTTATTGATAGTGTAGTGTTAGGTTAATTGTAGGTAATTGTAGGTAGTTTATTTAATTAATTTATTGATAGGGTAGTGTTAGGTTTAATTATAACTTAGGTTAGGATTTATTTTACAGGTAAATTTGTTATTATTTTAACTAGGTAACTATTAAATAGTTCTTAACTATTTAATAGCTATTGTACCTGGTTAAAATAATTACAAAGTTGCCTGTAAAATAAATATTAATCCTAAAATAGCTATAATATAATTATAATTTATATTGTAGCTATATTAGGATTTATTTTACAGGTAAGTATTTAGCTTTAAATAGGAATAAGTTATTTAATAAGAGTTAATTTATTTCGTTAGATGTAAATTATATTTAAGTTAGGGGGGTGTTAGTGTTAGTGTTAGACTTAGCTTTAGGGGTTAATACATTTATTAGAATAGCGGTGAGCTCCGGTCGGCAGATTAGGGGTTAATAATTGAAGTTAGGTGTCGGCGATGTTAGGGAGGGCAGATTAGGGGTTAATACTATTTATTATAGGGTTAGTGAGGCGGGTTAGGGGTTAATAACTTTATTATAGTAGTGGTGCGTTCCGCTCGGCAGATTAGGGGTTAATAAGTGTATGCAGGTGTCGGCGACGTTGAGGGGGGCAGATTAGGGGTTAATAAATATAATATAGGGGTCGGCGGTGTTAGGGGCAGCAGATTAGGGGTACATAAGGATAACGTAGGTGGCGGCGCTTTGCGGTCGGCAGATTAGGGGTTAATTATTGTAAGTAGCTGGCGGCGACGTTGTGGGGGGCAGGTTAGGGGTTAATAAATATAATATAGGGGTCGGCGGGGTTAGGGGCAGCAGATTAGGGGTACATAAGTATAACGTAGGTGGCGGTTGGCAGATTAGGGGTTAAAAAATTTTAATCGAGTGGCGGCGATGTGGGGGGACCTCGGTTTAGGGGTACATAGGTAGTTTATGGGTGTTAGTGTACTTTAGGGTACAGTAGTTAAGAGCTTTATGAACCGGCGTTAGCCCAGAAAGCTCTTAACTCCTGCTATTTTCAGGCGGCTGGAGTTTTGTCGTTAGAGCTCTAACGCTCACTTCAGAAACGACTCTAAATACCGGCGTTAGAAAGATCCCATTGAAAAGATAGGATACGCAATTGACGTAAGGGGATCTGCGGTATGGAAAAGTCGCGGCTGAAAAGTGAGCGTTAGACCCTTTAATCACTGACTCCAAATACCAGCGGGCGGCCAAAACCAGCGTTAGGAGCCTCTAACGCTGGTTTTCACGGCTACCGCCGAACTCTAAATCTAGGCCTTAGTGTTTGTTTTTTCTGTAATTTAGTAATTTGTAATAAGGTTTAATAGTATATTTAATTAATTTGAGTAGGGTTAGGGTTTTTTAATATGCAATTTAGTTAATTTAATTGGAATAGGATTGAGCTCGCATTATGTTGGCTGATTACATCAGCCAATAGGATGAAAGCTCAATCCTATTGGCTGATTGCAACAGCCAATAGGATTGTTTCCACCTTAATTCTTATTGGCTGATAGAGTTCTATCAGCCAATCGGAATGTAAGGGACGCCATCTTGGATGACGTAATTTATAGGAAACTTCATTTTTCAGCGGCGATCTTAAGAAGAGGATGCTCCGCACAGGATGTCTTGAAGATAGACCCGCTCCACGCCGGACGGATGAAGATAGAAGATGCCGTCTGGATGAAGACTTCTTCCCAGTTGGATGAAGACTTCAGCCCGCTTGGATGAAGACTTCTGCTGGCTTCGCTGAAGACTTCTGCCGCTTGGATGAGGATGGATGTCGGGTCTTCGAAAACTGTAAGTGGATCTTCGGGGGTTAGTGTTAGGTTTTTTTAAGGGTTTATTGGGTGGGTTTTATTCTTAGGTTAGGGACTTTGAGCGGAAAAAGAGCTAAATGCCCTTTTCAGGGCAATGGGGAGCTTAGGTTTTTTAGATAGGATTTTTATTTGGGAGGTTTGGTTGTATGGATGGTGGGTTTTACTGTTGGGGGGTGTTTGTATTTTATTTTACAGGTAAAAGAGCTGATTTCTTTGGGGCAATGCCCCACAAAAGGCCCTTTTAAGGGCCATTGATAGTTTATTGTAGGCTAGGTCTTTTTTTTTATTTTGGGGGGCTTTTTTATTTTTATAGGGCTATTCGATTAGGTGTAATTAGTTTAAATATTTGATAATTTATTTTTTATTTTGTGTAACTTAGTGTTTTTTATTTTTTGTAACTTAGTGTTTTTTATTTTGTGTAACTTTATTTGTTATTTTTTTGTAACTTAGTAATTCTTTATTGTAGATTTAAATAACTTGAGTAGGGTTAGGTTTTTAAATATATAATATAGTTAATTTAATTTGTAGTTTAAAGTAATTGTAGTATAATAGGGTAGGTTAATTAATAGTTTAATATAGTTTAATGCAATTTAATGTAATTTTAGTATAATAGTTAGGGTAGGTGAATGAATAGTTTAATATAGTTTATTTTAATTCTAAAGGTAAGTTTTAATTTATTATAAGATAGGGATGAGTTAATATTTAATGTAAAGTTAGCGGGTTGTTAGGTTTAGGGGTTAATAGGTTTAGTAAGTGGTAGTGATGTGAGAGGCCAGGGGTTTAGGGATTAATACATTTATTTAGTTGCGGAGGGGTCCGGGAGCGGTGGGATAGGGGTTAATAACTTTATTAGAGTTGCGGTGGGTTCCGGGAGCGGCGGGATAGGGGTTAATACATTTATTTAGTTGCGGTGGTGTTGGAAAGCAGCGGAATAGGGGTTAATACATTTATTTAGTTGCAGCGGTGTTGGGGAACGGCCGAATAGGGGTTAATATATTTATTTAGTTGCGGCGGGGTCCCGGAGTGGCAGAATAGGGGTTAATAACTTTATTTAGGTTGCAGTGATGTAGGGGGCGGCAGATTAGGGGTGTTTAGACTCGGGGCTTATGTTAGGGTGTTAGGTGTAAATGTAACTTTTATTCTACCATAGAAATCAATGGGATATCTGGCAGCAGCGAACATAAGCTTTCACTGCTTTCAGTCTCCCATTGATTAATATGGCATCCGCTGCCTCCAGGGTGGCGGATTGAAATGCAGGTACGCTGGGTCGGAATAGTGGCGAGCGTACCTGTTAGAAGTTTGATAAATTGCAAAAGTTGTCAGATAGTGCCGAATTTGTATTCGGAACATCTGTAATGACGTAAGCATCGATCTGTGTCGGATTGAGACCAGCAGATGATATGTTACATCACAAATTTCAACTTTTGCCGGTCTGTAGGCTTTGATAAATGGGGCGAATCAGGCTCGCTACAATTACACTGCAGACTTCCAGCGTATTTGTGGTTGACGTCTTGATAAATAGGCCTCTATGTATTGAGCTTTAGCTTTCCAGACAAATATAAGCTAAGGAATCAAGTGTGTGTACACAAAGTGATAACATAATGAGATCTGATATACCTGAAGCTCAGGGGTCAAGTGCAGTGGGAACGCATGGGAACGGCGTTCCTGCACTATTTTTGCAGGGGGAACTATGTGCCCTCAGGAGGCACTGCAGCATTTAGGAAGACCCCATTCATGATTAATTTAAATTTTTTTAATTTATTTTTTTAAATGATTTGAATTTAAATTAAAATCCCTGTCCGGAACATGTGTTGCGGTAGAGCAGGAGAGGATTGGCTTTCTGGGACACCGGGGGAAGATGTTGCGTGCAGTCAGTTGCCCTGCAGTAGCTCAGTCACTCAGAGCAGATTCAGGTTGTAGGCAAACTGCAGTGGAAGAGCCTGCAGGCAGCACACATCAGGGAGCACAAGACAGGCAGAAGTAATATGCTGTGCTGTTTCCCTGCACAGCCCCTGCGCACTCTCTTACACCTAGATTATGAGTTTTGCGCTAAACAGGGCGCGAAACAAATGCAACAAAAGTTGCGTTATTTCACCCCCCATAGCTCTGCCATTAAGAGTTTCTGAAAAGCCTCCTTGTGCGTGCGATATGGTGGCGTTAAGCTCCATAATGCACAAAATCCAAGGGCTGCTTTGATGTGCTTGTGCACGCTTTCCTCCATAGACTTCAATGGGGAGAGAGTGTTAGAAAAAACCTAACACCTGAAGTGCGGAATGGCGATTGCCATAACGCAACCCCATTGATGTCTATGGGGAAAAAAAGTTACGTTTAAACCTAACACCCTAACATAAACCCCAAGTCACCCCTAATCTGCTGCCCCCAACATCGCCTACACCTAAATAAAGTTATTAACCCCTAATCTGCTGCCCCCGACATCGCCGCCACTAATAAAAGTTATTAACCCCTATTCTGCTGCTCCCTGACATCGCTGCCACTATAATAAAGCTATTAAACCCTATTCCCTGCACCCCGACATCGACGCCACTATAATAAAGTTATTAACCCCTATTCTCCCGCACCCCGACATTGCCAACACTATAATAAAGCTATTGGCCCCTATTCCGCTGCTCCCCAACATCGCCACCACTAAATAAAGTTATTAACCCCTAAACCCCTAGCCTCCCACATCTCCACCACTAAATAAACCTATTAACCTCTAAACCGGTGGCCCCCCACATCGCAAAACACTAAATTAAACTATTAACCCCTAAACACCCCCTAACCTTAAATTAAAATTACAATATAACTCTATCACTTACCTGTGAAATAAAAATAAACCTACCATTAAACTATAAATTAACCTAACCTTACTATTCTAATAAATTAAAAAATACTACCAATTAAAAAACTAAGTTTTAAATTTTAAAAAACTAATACTACGAAAAAATCAAAAAAATCTAAGATTACAAAAAATAATTACAAATTTAAAAAAACCTAACATTACGAAAAAAAATAAACAATCTAAATTACAACTAAAAAAAAACAAATCCTACGAAAAATTTAAAAAAATCAAAGTTTACCAAAAATAATTAACACTAAAATCACAAAAAATAAAAAAACATTAAGATTACAAAAAAATAAACAAAATTATCAAAAATAAAAACAATTACACCTAATCTAACGACCCTTAAAAAAATAAAATAGTCCCTCAAAATAAAAACACCCCCTAACCTACAATACACTACTGAAAAGCCCTTAAAAGGGCCTTTTGTAGGGCATTGTCCTAAAGAAATCAGCTATTTAACCTGTAAAAAAAATCCAATCCAAAAAAAGTCCAATCGGAATTAAGGTAGGAAAAATCCGATTGGCTGATTCAATCAGCCAATCGGATTGACCTTGCATTCTATTTGCTGATCGGAAAAGCCAATAGAATGCGAGGTCAATCCGATTGGCTGATTGGATCAGCCAATCGGATTGAGCTTCAATCCGATTGGCCCATAAACAGCAGTTTTGTCCATTTGGGACTCATCAGCATGATTCTGGTTATTAAGAAAAAGTATTAAAGGGCCACTAAACCCTACATTTTTCTTTCATGATTCAGATAGAGAATACAATTTTAAACAACATTCCAATTTACTTCTATTATCTAATTTGCTGCAATCTTTAGATATCCTTTGTTAAAGAAATAGCAATGCACATTGGTGAGCCAATCACATGAGGCATCTATGTGCAGCCACCAATCAGAAGCTACTGAGCATATATAGATATGCTTTTCAGGATAGAATATCAAGAGAATGAAGCAAATTAGATAATAGAAGTAAACTAGAAAGTTGTTTAAAATGGTATTCTCTATCTGAATCATGAAAGAAAAAAATTGGGTTTAATGTCCCTTTAAGCTTATGTTTATACGAGGGAGAGAAGGCCTTTGTGCTATGCAATACAGTAAACAAGAAGACACTTGTTTGAATTTTTAAGAGCTCAGAAATCTGACTCTAAGCTTTAGTTACAGAAAAACACACCATTTGTGCTGCATATAAGATAGAGAAGCAGAAATGTTTAAATTAGCTCAATAATTGAAGCTTGTATAGAATCCAAGCTAGCAACTTATAGACCTCACGGAGGAAACCATTTCAGTATTTAGAAACAAACTGAACCTAAATTTCCATTAAATCTTCATCTTATAGAAAATAATGGGTTTCTATGAAACGTTTTGGAAAAAACTGTAAGGTTTAGCATGGCAGTACCTTGCACTACTAAAAGCACTCTGCTTAGGGTAAATACAAATGTAAATGTGATTATTTACACAGTAGTCTTTCATACAGTATATAGACCTGCACCCCAGTCACTCACACATAGGCCCATATTTATCAAGCTCCGTACAGAGCTTGAAGGGCCGTGTTTCTGCCGAGTCTACAGACTCGCCAGAAACACAAGTTATGAAGCAGCGGTCTAAAGACTGTAAGATTGTAAAGCTTAAGAGCCAGCCCATTTTTGGTTCAGAACCTTGATTGCGCTTGCTTACTGGTGGCTAAATATAGCCACCAATAAGCAAGCACTATCCAGGGTGCTGAAGTGAGCCATCTGAATGTACTTGAAAAATACTCTTTCTCTATAAATGAAGATACCAGGGTAATGCTACTTTTTCCCTATATGGAAAATAACTTTTCATTTATAAATACAAATAAAATGTTGAAACTGAACATCATCAGGATGTATTATTTACTTTCAATCAGAAACAAAAAAGGCTTGTTTTACAGTTTTGCCCTTGCAGACATTTTTGCCACTGTCTTGAGCTGATGTAAAGTGCTTACACAAGGATAAACTCAATGCAGATCACTCATATATAATCTACTGCATCGAGTTAACTTGTAAATACATGAAGGAGATACCTGAAAAACCCCTCTACATTAAAGCCTAATCATAAACCTACCTACCCACTATGTAATCAAAGGGACATACTACTGATGGGAGGGCAATACAAGTGTTGGCGAGGGTTATTGTTGGGAGTTATGTGATGGGGGAACATACAGAGGTTTCTTAGAATTTATTGGGAGGGTTGCAGTTAGGAAATCATGTAGAGGGGTTATAGCAGCACATGATTTCTTAGGGTAGACTGAAAGAGGATTGGTATTAAAAGGGTTAATACAATTCTTAAGTTATGGTTAAAGAGGTTCATTAAGGGGGAATTCACTAATATGTTTTATGTTAAGGAGAGACACTTACTTTACAATATAATGCTCAGTAAAATAAGATGATGATTTCTCTCCATGCCGGCAAGTTAGTTTTTACTGCAACTTTAATTGTGTTAGAATTGTTTTTAGAAGATTTTTGAGCTGCCTTCTTTTATTAATTGTATTTTTGTTGAGTTCTGTGAATGATTATGTGTGTTGATTATCAACCCTGTGTTTACTGAACTGACTTTTTAATTAACAACTGTATTTTATTATTGTTTGTGCAGAAAAACTAAAAAAAATAAAAATATTGTTTTTAACTTTATTGTGTTTGGATATATTCCACAAAACTGATAATAATCTAAGCCTATGCTCAAGCAGATTGAGTCTATTAGGAGTTTTGAGATGGTTTATAGCATTTTGTTTAGTGTTTACCATCATCCTATGAATTTACCTTAATAATATACTGATTGATGAGTTCCAGTGAATACCTTTATGCACAGTTATGAATGTACATGATATATATGCTGGTAATATACATTTTTATTACTAGGGATGAGCGTATGTGTAAATTTCCGAATTCGAATGTTAGAACGAATGTTATTACCGAAATTCAAATTACAAATCCGAATGTTGATACAAACGAATATTCTTAAAAATTCTATAATCGAATGCTATTTACAGTTTTCCAATGTCACTTTCGAATTCGAATGTTTATAATTAGATCAAATGTCCACATTCTATTTAACAAATACTATTCAGAAGTTCAATAGTTCATGTGGTAGGCAATCTAGTAAATTGATACATAATAGATACAAATATATCAATTCGAATGTTTCTATTTCGATCTAATATTGCATAATTCGAATATTACATTTAAAGAAAGCATTAGAAATACTATTACAAACATATAAATTAAAAATTTTTTAATTCGAATATTGCATAATTCGAATATTACATTTAAATAAAGCATTATATAAATACTATTACAAATATATAAATTCAAATTTTTCGAATTTGAATATTGCATAATTCGAATATTATATTTAAAGTAAGCATAAGAAATACTATTACAAATATATAAATTTGAATTTTTCGAAACAAATATTTTCGAATGTAAAAGTAAAATTTGAAACCGAACATTCGAAAATAGAATGTTAGAATGTTATGTAAACATTTGAAATTCGAATCTAATGAACAAATGTGTTAAAATTTTTTGAATGTTGCGAAACATTCGCCCATCCCTATTTATTACGTAAAGCATTTATGATCAGCATTGTATAATTCTACCCACCACTTACCAAAGCTGAAGGAGCCAATCTGGCCTTCTTACTGGATCAGACAGTTGTACTGTGTCTTATACTGGCAATACATTTGTTTGTTTTTCTTCAGTTTTGTGTGACTGCCAGTGTGGGAAGTGAACACAGAGTTTTTGGGTTTCTGGGCTGTTGATTTGCAGATGAGCAACTGACTTTAACTGCAAGCTGTTTGGTGCAATTAGTCTTTTGTTTTCCTTTACTCTCTGGCACCAATGAACCTCAGGATAAGTGTCACTAAACACTAAATACATTTCATACACCTCTCTTGAATCATGGGTGCTGACATTATGGAACCTAATTTACACACAAAAAATGGACCCTATATGTGGACTATATGAATAGATTTGCTGGCACTGTGTGTCTAAAAGCGTGATCAGAGACAATGTTTAGCTCTAAAATATAAGAACAATTTAATAATAATAATAATAAAATAAAGTACATTACCTTGGTACAGATCTAAAACAAAATGATGCATCAAGTATATAACACTATATATCACTGGTAAAAGGACACAATAAATACTGCAATATTAAAAATCTTCTTTGCACAGAGACAAATAGTTTCAAAGCAGAAATGTGGAGGCCAGAAAGTACTCCTTCAGCGTCTAAAACCGCTGGTATACTCAGAGATTCCTTTAGTTCGACCTGAGGTTCTGGAGAAGCATATTGAAGGCAGACATGGTATCCACTGATAGTGTACAATTTCCTTCACTGGCTGTTAAATGAAAACACTGGTTGCGTTGTCACTTGAAGCCAATGCTGGTCTGTACTGAACTCTCCTGTTCACAGCTGATCTTCTGTATACCTCTGATCCTTGTTTTGCGGGTTACTGAGTATATCCAATGGCAATGGGGTACGGTGGCCCCAGTAGCAAAACTGTATACAGGTGTAAACTGGTGTCTGAAAATAGCATGAAGATAGCTGCAGCTGAACCCTCAGACACTATCTACCACCTTTGAACATTTCTTGTGGCTCCACTTGAAGCTGACTAGTGACCAGGAATAGTGGAGGGGAAAGCTTGTCACACACTGTTTTGTAGATACTTATCTGATCTTTTCTGCTAAGGAAAAGTATGAACATATACAGTATCTCACAAAAGTGAGCACACCCCTCACATTTTTGAAATATTTTATTATACCTTTTAATGTGTCAACACTGAAGAAATTACACTTTGCTACAACGTAAAGTAGTGAGTGTACAGCCTGTAGAACAGTGTAAATTTGCTGTCCCCTCAAAATAACTCAACACACAGCCATTAACGTCCAAACCATTGGCAACAAAAGTGAATACACCCCTAAGTGGAGATGTCCAAATTGGGCCCAATTAGCCATTTTCCCTCCCCGGTGTCATGTGACTCGTTAGTGTTACAAGGTCTCAGGTGTGAATGGGGAGCGGTGTGTTAAATTTGGTGTTATCGCCCTCACACACTCTCATACTGGTCACTGGAAGTTCAACATGGCACCTCATGGCAAAGAACTCTCTGAGGATCTAAAAAAAGAATTGTTGCTCTACATAAAGATGGCCTAGGCTATGAGAAGATTGCCAAGACCCTAAAACTGAGCCTTAGCATGGTGGGCAAGACCATACAGCGGTTTCACAGGACAGGTTCCACTCAGAACAGGCTTTGCCATGGTCGAACAAAGAAGTTGAGTGCACATGCTCAGCGTCATATCCAGAGGTTGTCTTTGGGAAATAGACGTATGAGTGCTGCTAGCATTGCTGTAGAGGTTGAAGGGGTGGGGGGTCAGCCTGTCAATGGTCAGACCATAAGTGTCATGGTTTTTTTCCCTGTTTGTTTGACATGTGCTGCTGGCAGCCATTTTACTCACCTCTCTTCCTGACTATGATGCATTGTGGGGGATGCTGCTAATTTCCTGCACTTCCTTTTATGGCCAGACTGGTGTGCATCATCCATGTGAGACAGGATGCAGTCTCAGAATTGTGATATCATCACTTATTATTTAAAGGGCCTCTGTTCAGTATGCTTTGCCTTTGCGTTGTCTCAGACCTGTTTGTGAGAGTTCTTGTGTATTACCTGGCTGCCTGACGTCCTTCCTGGTTCCTGATCCCTGGCTTGTTCCTGACTCTGCTGTTTTGCTTGTTCCTGATTCCGGCTTGTCTGACTATTTGCTTTGGCTCCTGACTCGGCTCGTCTGACTTCCAGCTCTGGTTTTGACTCCTGGCTTGTTATTTGACTTGTGGACTTTTTATTATTTTTTGCTATTAATAAAGGTGCACTTCTCGTCTCAGCCTGATTCCTGGCACCCTGACAATAAGCCGCACACTGCATCAAATGCCTGGATGTCGTCCCAGAAGGAAGCCTCCTCTAAAGATGATGCACAAGGAAGTCCACAAACAGTTTGCTTAAGACAAGCAGGCTAAGGACATGGATTCTCGTGGACCGATAAAACCAAGATATACTTATTTGGTTCAGATGGTGTCAAACGTGTGTGGCAGCAACAAGGTGAGGAGTACAAAGACAAGTGTGTCTTGCCTACAGTCAAGCATGGTGGTGGCAGTGTTGTGGTCTGGGCCTGCATGAGTGCATGAGTGCTGCGGGCACTGGAGAGCTACAGTTCATTGAGGCAACCATAAATGCCAACATGTACTGTGACATACTGAAGCAGAGCATGATCCCCTCCCTTCAGAGACTGGGCCACAGGGCAGTATTCCAACATGATAATGACTCCAAACACACCTTCAACATGATGACTGCTGCCTTGCTAAAGAAGCTGAGGGTAAAGGTGATGGACTGGCCAAGCATGTCTCCAGACCTTTACCCTATTGAGCATCTGTGGGGCATCATCAAACAGAAGGTGGGGGAGCACAAGGTCTCTAACATACACCAGCTCTGTGATGTTGTCATGGAGGAGTGGAAGAAGACTCCAGTGGCAACTTGTGAAGCTATTTTAAACTCCATGCCCAAGAGGGTTAAGGCAGTGCTGGAAAATAATGGTGAACACACAAAATATTGACTTTTTGGGCCCGATATGGACATCACCACTTAGGGGTGCACTCACTTTTGTTGCCAACGGTTTAGACATTAATAGCTGTGTGTTGAGTTATTTTGAGTTGTCAGCAAATTTACACTCTATACAGGCTATACACTCACTACTTTACATTGTAGCAAAGTGTCATTTCTTCAGTGTTGTCACATGAAAATATATAATAAAATATTTACAAAAATGTGAGGGGTGTACTCACTTTTGTGAGATACTGTATGTGACAGGGTTAGGATTGTGAAGTCTATAGTGTTTTTTTCCAATTATCAGATTTGGAAAACTCACAGTTAAATTATAGGATTAGGAATAAAATAAATAATGAAAGTTACTTGCAAAGTTATATTGGTACAAATAATTAAATATTGCAAATTACGTCAGAGCATTTCATGCCCCTTTTAATTGTGCTGATTCCTAATCAGGAATCTGTAATCGGGAATACCTCATATGAACATTTGAAGCCCAATGACATATTTTACCTGAGACCCAACACATTATTTTTTTCTGAATTTTGATCTGGCATATAATAAGAATTCCTTTGCAAAGTTTATCACATGACTTTTCATTGGGTGAACATCATTCCAATATGTTTAAAAACCTCATGAAAATACATTTATCATCATGTTTTTAAATGCATTTATGGCACATATATACCTGTGACATATGTCTGCCTGCTATCACTGTCCCTTTAAGACTGCCTTCCCTGCTTCTACAAATCATGCCTTTTGGGGAGTAGTCTGCATTGATCATTCTGCTGGAACGTATCTTACTAATTAATTATTCATGCATCTGATTCTCTCAGCCTCTATTTAGTCATGTCAGGCCTATTGTGCTTTGCACTAGCTTTGACGTTTGTTCCCGATTTACAGATCCCTGTGTTTGTTCCCAGTATGGACTTTCCTAGAGATATTCAAGTTATAGCCTTACCTCCCTGCTAAAGCCTTAATTCTGCTAAACCGCAAGTAACCATACATTTCCTGCATTGTTTCCTGTTGTAATGGCTGGTTATTTATTGCACACCTGCAAATGTGCAAATTTGCCCGTTTGAGGGCGCATATTAAATTAGCGCTCCACTTGTAATCTAGCCCATTGCATTGTTTGTGACAGTTCTTTGGGCTTTAACTTTTTTTTATGAACGTTAACCCAGGTAACATGAAAATTTTAGATGAAGGTGTATTGTCTTCCATTTGGATTACATACAACAACAGTTGATTTTATTGTGATTGGAAGTAACATTGTGATTTTATTGTGATTATAGGTACATTTGTGATGCATTTTACAAGATTATTTATAGTGCTTACAAATCTTAATATCTCGCATTCCAGGAGTAAAACTTAGTTTTAATGACTAATCCTGTATATCACCTTAAATATTTTACCGGAAAATTGTGGGATCATATTGAAATCTTTTTAATTTTAAATCACTCACTGGCATCTCAAGTTAACCCCCTAGATGTCCCAATAACTCCAACTCCAGCACTAATCCTACGCTATAACCAAACAAATAAAATCCCACAACATAACCAGACATATTAACTTATTAACCTAGGGGAAGAATGATCAAGCTCCTGTTTCCGCGCAAGCCTTCAGACTCCCCAGAAACAGCAGTTATGAAGCAGCGGTCTAAAGAACGCTGCTCCATAACTTGTCCGAATACTCTGAGGCTGTCGACATCAATCCGCCCGATCGTATACAATAAGGCTGATTGACACCACCTGCTAGCGCCAGATTGGCCGCGAATCTGCATTGGGTGGCATTGCACAAGCAGTTCACAAGAACTGCTTGTGCAATGATAAATGTTAACAGCGTATGCTGTCGGCATTTATCGATGTGCGGCGGACATGATACGCTTCATCGTATCATGTCCGCTTGCACTTTCATAAATCGGCCCCCTAGCCTCAACCCTTATATCTAAACCCTAATCTAACCCCAACCTTTATCTTTGTCCTAGACTGAATCCTTATCCTAATCCCTGTCTCTTGTTTTACTTTAGATTTAAATCACAGACAATAATATTTTGGTACCAAGATGTCATGGGCATTGTGATGGCAACATTGGTGAGATCCCATCCTTCAGCATAACATTTTTGTACATTGTAATTAGCCAACTCATTGTTACCCTATAACTGCATAACTATCATAAACAGCCAAATAAATTATTTTAATGCTATCAACTCTACATATGTAAACCAACAAGCAATTTTACATCCATTGCTTAAGCAAGGTGATTAATCAACTCATTTAGCATATGTATAGTACAGCCCACATACTGTATTCTACAATGTAATTGTGCAATTAAAATATGTCTTCATACATTATTATTTTCTTGCAACAGCAGTAGAAATAGATAAAGACAACTTGATGAAAATTATTCTTGCAAATTTTTGGATTGAACTCTAAAAAACTTTGTATTTCATTTTATTCAGTAATTGCAAGTAATAATGAAAGAGAATCAGATAAGAAAAAAAGGTTTATTTACTACACAGCTGCATACGATATGAAATATAAATAACTCATTGCGCCACTTGAGAATTCTGTGGAATTAGAAAGAATACATGGTTTGAGGATTAAGAAATGTCCTACTTTTGAAACAAATCATACTTATTTCATTGCCAACTAGAACTAGAATGTGTTTATTGAATTTGATGAAAAACAGAAGGAACCCATAAAACAGGATAAGCATACAAGAGGAACTTGGAAATATATACATTAAAATACCTAATAAAGTTCTACACTCACACTCTAAGTTCTCCTTTTAGTTCCATAAAACTAAATTATCTCTTATTCAAAATGATAAATTCTGATAACCAAATTTGCCAGTGCACATGATCCACATATGCTATAAATATTTCTAAATGTGTTTATAAAGGTAGGACATAATGGTTTTCTTTAATTAAATGTGTTTATAAAGTAGGACATAATGGTTTTCTTTAATTAAATATTATAGCTACAAAACGAGTCAAGTCTACAATTATTTAGACCTTGTTTCCATCAAAATTATTTTCTATGTCCAAAGTTTCATAACTCTAATATCTTATTTGAAATGCAAAAATGTAAGTTTAGATGCCGGCCCATTTTTGGTGAACAACCTGGGTTGTTATTGCTGATTGGTGGATAAATTCATCCACCAATAATAAAGTGCTGTCCAGAGTTCTGAACCAAAAAAAAGCTTAGATGCCTTCTTTTTCAAATAAAGATAGCAAGAGAATGAAGAACGAAGAACAATTGATAATAGGAGTAAATTAGAAAGTTGCTTAACATTTCATGCTCTATCCGAATTTGGGTTCAATGTCCCTTTAACTCCACAGTTCCTTAAAGGGACAGTCTACACCAGAATTGTTATTGTTTAAAAAGATAGACAATTCCTTTATTACCCATTCCCTACATTTGCATAACCAACACAGTTATATTACTACACTTTTTACCTCTTTGATTACCTTATTTCTATGTCTCTGCAAACTGCCCCCTTATTTCAGTTCTTTTGACAGACTTGCATTTTAGCCAATCAGTGCTGACTCCTAGGTAACTCCACGTGTGTGAGCACAGTGTTATCTATATGACACACGTGAACTAACACCCTCTAGTGGTGAAAAAGTGTCAAAATGCATTCAGATATGAGGCGGCCTTCAAGGTCTAAGAAATTAGCATATGAAGCTCCTAGGTTTAGCTTTCAACTAAGAATACCAAGAGAACACAACAGGCCACATATTCTCTTAACTGAATCAGCTGATTAGTAACCATGGTTACTAACCTGCTCTCACCCTTCAGATGATTATTTCACCTGTCCTCTAGTTAAGATATAATGAATATGTGGCCTGTTAAGAGTCCTGAAGACTGGAGTTGAGAAACACTGTTCTACATGGTCTGACAATTGAAGAAACTTGAATACAAATAAAATGTATTTTCCTTTATAGGAGAATGTTTATAAAATATTTTTATTTATAAAGCAAGTTTTTAAAATAACTGCTGCATTCGCAGCTTAATAATTCGGCTCCCAAGTGCTATTGCATTGTCTTTTTATTGTGCGTTTTGCTGATTTTAATAAAAAATGGTTATATTGCCACGCAGAAGTCAGTTAATAAAATGGCTGCACCCAGCACTGTTAACACACATTTCCTATAAAAGCAAATACAAATCAAGTTGTAGTAGCAGCATTTTAAAAATGAGGTTTCATAAATCTTGGCCACTAAGAACAGTGAAGTTTGAAGTAAACTAGATGTTTAATATTTCTGTAACTATTTTATGTGTCTTTTTCCCGCATTTCTTAAAAAGAGGGCCTGTATACCATATGTGATAAAAGGATCCTCTCTGGACACATCACTGATGTATGTTTGCAATAATAATAATAAAAAAAAAAGTTTCACTATTTTTAAACAAAAAATAGGGAGAAGCAAGCAATATATTTTGTGATAAAATCGAGTAAAAACCAAAAGATGAAAAATAAAATGGAGATTGCATAGGTTGGGAAATAACTACAATGATTTTAAAAAACAAATAATAAATGTAATAAATGTAATAAAAGTTATTACATTCTAGATTATACTCACAGCACTAAGTTTTGAGAAAGAACTTTTTACCAGTGTTGTTTTTTTGCCTGTTAGACGCAAGTAGTATTTCTTGGATCATCTGTATTTCTTACATCTGATACCAATAAAGGACTTTATTAACATCATAACAGCATTTTCCGAGAAATACTGTATAACTAATAAGACTCTTGTGGCAGTTAACTTTAACTTTTATTAGTTACAATATTTGTATTCATAAACTAAAAAATTGGGGACTTTCATTCATTAAAGGCTTTGGAAACGCTTATTTATTTTATTAATTACCCTTTCATGTTTTCCTATGTGTCGCTGTTCCTCCATCCGTTACGGATGCTTTATTTCCTACTTCACTGACAATTCAGGCTGTAGCCAATTTTATTGCACCCCCTTTGCTGGACTCCAAAGGGGCGCAATAGGATTGGGCAAAGCTTGAATCGTCAGTGAAGTAGGAAATAGATTGTGCTATTTCCTGTGACAAGAAGGGCTATTATAAAAAAGAAAACCCTTAACGACCGGCAACTTACATGGTACGTTAAAGAGTTGGTACATCACAGTCGTTAAAGAGTTTAAATAGGCTGGCAAATATTGCTAATTACCAGCAGCTGCAGACAGGTGGAGCTAGAGAAGCCAAAAAACACAAGTCAAATATAACAAAACACAGCCAAGAACACATGCATAATATAGCACAATGACAAGGTTACTGCTATCCTCTCAGCAGATCCAGTCTGGGCATGACATGGAGGAATGGCCTGACACATATACAGATTTTAGACAATGCTACAGCCATAATTACTGCACGTGTCATGAAATTTGACTGGGGGATAGCTTTGGTGGGCTAGAGTTTTCCTAGCTTGGTGAAAAGAAAAAACAAAGAAAGAAACCCTTACATTTAAAAGCAATCACATACGGTAGCCCAAAAACAAACTGTAATCAGCTGACTATAAGCATACCTTCAAATGTATTTTGACACTCAGAGAAAGCTCAGTAATATGTCGTAGTGCACTTCAGCTTAGCACAAATACTTTTGCCCAGTACGTCTTTGATCCAGGAGCACCCGCAAAGCGGAATAGGGGAAAAGCAACTCACCCTTCTGCTACAATGGTTTCACCAACCCCGGAAAGTCAGGATCCAAAAGCCTCACCACTATCCAGGCATACATGGCAAGATTACCACCCGGCAGGATAACCACAAATCCGGCATGGATAACACTGGTTGCCATAGCTGTTAGTTGCGGTAAGCGTGTCCTTACTTCCGGGCGTGACGTCTTTTAAGGGGCGTGGCTAGATGCGGGCACTTACTGAGTGATAGAAAAGGTATGAAAAAATAGTGATACAAAGCTGAAATAGAGGGTTACCGGATTCTGGGGACAGTTGGTGTTCAAGATAGCAAAAATGACTCCTTGTAATCCAAAGTAAATGGAAGAAAATGATGAGTTCTTGAATTCCAAAACGTGGTAAAAGGTAAAACTTTATTCATTAGCGTTAAAGGGACATTATACACTCATTTTTTCTTTGCATAAATGTTTTGTAGATTATCTATTTATATAGCCCATAAAGTTGTTTTTTTTTAAATAAATGTATAGTTTTGCTTATTTTTAAATAACATTGCTCTGATTTTCAGACTCCTAACCAAGCCCCAAAGTTTTATGTGAATACTTTCAGCTACCTTCTCCAGCTTGCTCCTGTTTGTGTAAAGGGTCTTTTCATATGCAAAAGAAGGGGGAGGGGGGAGTGTCTTATTTGCCACTTGCAGTGGGCTTTCCAGCTACCTTTTCAACAGAGCCAAACTGTCAGCTTCTAAGTAAGTTTTTAAACAGTTTTATACTGGATTTTTATATCAGTATCTGTGCATCTTATTCTTTATAGTAGTGTCTATTACATGCAGTTATATGAAAATGAGTGTATACTGTCCCTTTAAGGGCAGGGGGCTCCTTTCCTTTTGTTTATGTTTGTCTGTCGATGCAAGTGTAGTAATGTACAGTGTATAGTCTTACACAACGTCCCTTTGTATAGCGCTGCGTAAAATGTTGGTGTTTTATAAATAAACAATACTATAATGCTATGTTTCCTGCTACTACACAGTAATCCAATCTATTGCAGTCAGAAAGAGTTAAGTTGAGGATATACCTAAATTATCCTAAAATTATCCTAAAATAGAAACCTTAAACGACCAGTAAATACAGTAGATTTGTATAATCAACAAATGCATAATAAATCTGTGCATAATAAGTATCTGTGCATCTTATTCTTTATAGTAGTGTCTATTACATGCAGTTATATGAAAATGAGTGTATACTGTCCCTTTAAAAGTCACCACTGTCACAGATAAGACAGGAACAGGATGGTCTTACGTGTTTCGGCAGGTGCTGTAATCATAGACCTACCTAGCACTGATTAATGCTGGTTTAAATGGTAACTCCTTCACAATGATTGGTTAAAGGGACATTATACACTCATTTTTTCTTTGCATAAATGTTTTGTAGATGATCTATTTATATAGCCCATAAATTGTTTTTTTTTTTAAATAACATTGCTCTGATTTTCAGACTCCTAACCAAGCCCCAAAGTTTTAGGAGAATACTGACAGATACCTACTCCAGCTTGCTCCTGTTTGTGTAAAGGGTCTTTTCATATGCAAAAGAAAGGGAGGGGGGAGTGTCTTATTTCCCAGTTGCAGTGGGCTTTCCAGCTACCCTTTCAACAGAGCTAAACTGAGAGCTTCTAAGTAAGTTTTAAAACCGTTTTATACTGGATTTTTATATCAGTATCTGTGCATCTTATTCTTTATAGTAGTGTTTATTACATGCAGTTCTATGAAAATGAGTGTATACTGTCCCTTTAAGTACAAAGTTTAAACCACTCCAAGGTTAACCCCTGTTACAGAAATAGGTAAAAATATGGACTAAAGATGAATATTAGTTGTACTTAGTGAAAATCTCTGCGCATAAATATATACATACATGTACAGATGTCAAATCCAGAACATGAAATACAATATATGTAAATAGTACAGATAATGCAAATATGTGTATATAAAATGAATACATATAAAATAGATGGCATATATAGTTCTTAAAGGGACAATCATATAACCACATGAACCGTAATGAGAAGCATTGAGAATTAAAGGATAAGGCAACGCATGCCAGGAGGATACAGCGTGCAACAATTGACAATGGCAGAGAGAAAGAGAACAAGGTTATAGTACAGATTATAGTAATACAGCTATTTTTTATATATATGTTGCCCAAATGTTTCCAGTTTATGTGGTAAAAATAAAATGAAATTACTACATAATAACCAACATACCCAGAAAATGGGACACATTGGCCCCTATTTATCAAGCTGTCAACCGCAAATACGCTGGAATTCCGCAGCGTAATTGTGGAGAGCTTAATTCGCCTTATTTATCAAAGGCTACAGACCGGCAAAAGTAGAATTTTGTGACCTAACATACGATCCGCCGGTCTCAGTCCGACACAGATCGATGCTTACGTCACTACAGATGTTCCAAATACAAATTCGGCACTATCTGACTACTTTTGCTACTTATCAAATACCTACCAGGTACGCTCGCCACTATTCCGGGCCAGCGCACCTGGTTTTCAATCCGCCGCCCTGGAGGCGGCAGATGCCATAGGAATCAATGGGAGTCTGAAAGCAGCGAAAGCTTATGTTCGCTGCTGCCCGATATCCCATTGATTTCTATGGTACAATAAAAGTTATGTTTACACCTAGCACCCTAACATGTACCCTGAGTCTAAACACCCCTAATCTGCCGCCCCCTACATCGCCGCCACCTACATAAAGTTATTAACCCCTATCCCGCCGCTCCCAGAGTCCACCGCAACTAAATAAAGTTATTAACCCCTAAACCCCTGGCCTCCCACATCAGTACCACTTACTAAACCTATTAACCCCTAAACCTAACAACCCGCTAACCTTACATTAAATATTGTGAAAAAGGGTGAAGGCGCCTAATTGCAATACGTGATAAAATATATATCAAGTAAAAATAGCTAAATATTCCTTTAGATACAGGAATAGGTGTATATCTCAAATCCTAAATATGAGAATAAAAGTATATATGTCATAAGATTGTGTAAAATTATCCAGCAACAATGAATGGCTGAAATTGTATAACTACAAAATCACAGTGAGTGATAACATATATACATGAATATAAAATCGTGCTGAAATTATATAGCGTGATACATACAAAGGCACTCCAGGGAACTACAGTTCAAATAGTACTCATACAGTATCCAGAAAATAGATATATCTCCAAAAGTCCACTTAGTTGCGGGATGTGCGGCAGCAAACACTCCTTCCAAAACTGATAGGCACCAGCGTTGATCTGCAGATATATGGAAGAAAAAAAGGAGGCGCCACAATAGTGTGAGATCGTAGGTAACAGTTTTTATACCTTCTTATCTTTGGGATCCCATTGTCTATTATATTATCTCATTTGATACAATATATATATATATATATATATATTTTATATTTTTTTATATGTATTTTTTATATATATATTTTTTTTTATATACTTTCTGCATCTTACTAAATATAGAGCTAACATGTATTTTGTTAGAGTATTTTACTCGTTATTTGCTTTATAATGTTGTGTAGTGCCAGTTGGTGAGATGTCTTTTTTATATGGTGCCATTTATTTATTTATTACATTTTATATGGCTTGAGTGTTTTCGTCACTTATATAGAGAGCCTTCCGTTATCCACAGCGATTGATCCACTCATATTACCTAGCCGTGATCTCTCACGGTTCTCCAAGTGACAAGGAACACACCTCTTGTGGGATGGGTCCACACACTCCCTACTTTTAGCCTATCAGCAATAAGCCAGCTCAGATGGGTAATCTATTGGCTCATAGTTTTAGCACGCATGCGCACTGAACGGCTTGAGACGCCGAAATTTGTTTTAAAATCGTGATGACTTTTTTAGTAATATACACCTGATGAAACGGTTGTTGTGACCGGGAAACGCGTAGTGTATTGGGTTATAATAAACTTGATTGTTACATTTTAACCTTTTTGTCATCACAAAGTTTCTATTTTTGCTTTTAACCTACTTTGCCGATTTCCCACGAACATTTCCCAAGTGGCTGTGAGCTTACTACCAAAGCCAACTGATTGCATTTCCAGCATTGGGTTTTTTTAAGCAAGTGTGTCGGCTCATATCTGTGGGGTTCTACCCGCTGATTCCTCTACCAGATTGGGATTCTGAAGCAGGTCTTCTGGCTCTATATTCGTGAAGATAAGCTTGCTGGACAGCTTTTAATGGTTCAGTCTGCATCTGTGGCACTTCTCAAGTGCTCTTTCTCTAGTAAGTGATTCTGTATTGTGTGTGGGGGTAACTGTTACCTACGATCTCACACTATTGTGGCGCCTCCTTTTTTTCTTCCATATAATTACATTAAATATTAACTCATTCCTATCTTATAATACAGGGAGTGCAGAATTATTACGCAAATGAGTATTTTGACCACATCATCCTCTTTATGCATGTTGTCTTACTCCAAGCTGTATAGGCTCGAAAGCCTACTACCAATTAAGCATATTAGGTGATGTGCATCTCTGTAATGAGAAGGGGTGTGGTCTAATGACATCAACACCCTATATCAGGTGTGCATAATTATTAGGCAACTTCCTTTCCTTTGGCAAAATGGGTCAAAAGAAGGACTTGACAGGCTCAGAAAAGTCAAAAATAGTGAGATATCTTGCAGAGGGATGCAGCACTCTTAAAATTGCAAAGCTTCTGAAACGTGATCATCGAACAATCAAGCGTTTCATTCAAAATAGTCAACAGGGTCGCAAGAAGCGTGTGGAAAAACCAAGGCGCAAAATAACTGCCCATGAACTGAGAAAAGTCAAGCGTGCAGCTGCCAAGATGCCACTTGCCACCAGTTTGGCCATATTTCAGAGCTGCAACATCACTGGAGTGCCCAAAAGCACAAGGTGTGCAATACTCAGAGACATGGCCAAGGTAAGAAAGGCTGAAAGATGACCACCACTGAACAAGACACACAAGCTGAAACATCAAGACTGGGCCAAGAAATATCTCAAGACTGATTTTTCTAAGGTTTTATGGACTGATGAAATGAGAGTGAGTCTTGATGGGCCAGATGGATGGGCCCGTGGCTGGATTGGTAAAGGGCAGAGAGCTCCAGTCCGACTCAGATGCCAGCAAGGTGGAGGTGGAGTACTGGTTTGGGCTGGTATCATCAAAGATGAGCTTGTGGGGCCTTTTCGGGTTGAGGATGGAGTCAAGCTCAACTCCCAGTCCTACTGACAGTTTCTGGAAGACACCTTCTTCAAGCAGTGGTACAGGAAGAAGTCTGCATCCTTCAAGAAAAACATGATTTTCATGCAGGACAATGCTCCATCACACGCGTCCAAGTACTCCACAGCGTGGCTGGCAAGAAAGGGTATAAAAGAAGAAAATCTAATGACATGGCCTCCTTGTTCACCTGATCTGAACCCTATTGAGAACCTGTGGTCCATCATCAAATGCGAGATTTACAAGGAGGGAAAACAGTACACCTCTCTGAACAGTGCCTGGGAGGCTGTGGTTGCTGCTGCACGCAATGTTGATGGTGAACAGATCAAAACACTGACAGAATCCATGGATGGCAGGCTTTTGAGTGTCCTTGCAAAGAAAGGTGGCTATATTGGTCACTGATTTGTTTTTGTTTTGTTTTTGAATGTCAGAAATGTATATTTGTGAATGTTGAGATGTTATATTGGTTTCACTGGTAAAAATAAATAATTGAAATGGGTATATATGTGTTTTTTGTTAAGTTGCCTAATAATTATGCACAGTAATAGTCACCTGCACACACAGATATCCCCCTAAAATAGCTAAAACTAAAAACAAACTAAAAACTACTTCCAAAAATATTCAGCTTTGATATTAATTAGTTCTTTGGGTTCATTGAGAACATGGTTGTTGTTCAATAATAAAATTAATCCTCAAAAATACAACTTGCCTAATAATTCTGCACTCCCTGTAAATTTAAACTTAACTTTAGATTTAAATTAAAATATATTAAACAATTAATCTACCCTAACTGTTATACTAAAATTACATCAAACTATATTAAACTATTAATTATTCTACCCTAACTGTTATACTAAAATTGCATTAAACTATATTAAACTAATAATTAATCTACCCTAACTGTTATACTAAAATTATATTAAACTATATTAAACTAATTAATTTAATCTACCCTAACTGTTATACTAAAATTACATTAAACTACAAATTAAATTAACTATATTATATATTTAAACACCTAACCCTACTCAAATAATTTAAATTTACACTAAAAAATTACAAAGTTACAAAAAACTAACTAAGTTACAAAAAATAACAAACACTAAATTATACAAAAAAATAAACACTAAGTTACAAAAAATAAAAAATAAATGATCAAAGCTTTAAACTAATTACACCTAATCTAAGGGCCCTATGAAAATATAAAGCCCCCCCCCCCAATAAAAAAACCCTAACCTACAATAAACTGCCAATAGCCCTTAAAAGGGCATTTTGTGTGGCATTGCCCCAAAGTAATCAGCTCTTTTACCTGTAATAAAAATTACAAATACCCCCCAACAGTAAAACCCACCACCCACACAACCAACTCCCCAAATAAAAGCTAATCTAAAAAAACCTAAGCTCCCCATTGCCCTGAAAAGGGCATTTGAAAGGGCATTTAGCTCTATTGCAGCCCAAGACCTAATCTAAAACTAAAACCCACCCAATAAACCCTTAATAAATCCTAACACTAACCCCAGAAGATTTTCTTACAGTTTTGAAGATCCGACATCCATCCTCCAAGAAGCCAGGAGAAGTCCTCAATGAAGCGGCCGAAGTCTTCATTCAAGCACGCAGAAGTCTTCACCCAGACAGCATCTTCTATCTTCATCCATCCGGCGCGGAGCGGCTCCATCTTCAAGACATCCTCTTCTGGAGACAACTACCGATGAATGAAGGTTCCTTTAAATGACGTCATCCAAGATGGCGTCCCTTAGATTCCAATTGGCTGATAGATTAAATTAACCTATTAACCCCTAACCCCTAGAACTCTATCAGCCAATCGTAATTAAGGTTGAAAAAATCCTATTGGCTGTTGAAATCAGCCAATAGGATTGAGCTTTCATCCTATAGGCTGATCCAATTAGCCAATAGGATTGAGCTTGCATTTTGTATTTTGGGGGGCTTTTTTATTTTCATAGGGCCTTTAGATTGTAACTTAGTTAGTTTTTTGTAACTTTGTAATTTTTTAGTATAGATTTAAATTATTTGAGTAGGGTTAGGTGTTTAAAACTTTAAATATATAAAATAGTTAATTTAATTTGTAGTTCATTGTAATTTTAGTATAAAAGTTAGGTTAGATTAATTTTTCTTTTAATATAGTTTAATGTAATTTTAGTTTAAAAGTTAGGCTGGATTAATCAATAATTTAATATAGTTTAATGTAATTTTATTATAATAGTTAGGGTAGGTTAATTATTAATTTAATACAGTTTAATGTAATTTTATTATAATAGTTAGAATAGGTTAATTATTAGTTTAATATAGTTTAATTTACATCTAAAGGTAAGTTTAAATTTATTATAAGATAGGGATGAGTTAATATTTAATATAAAGTTAGCGGGTTGTTAGGTTTAGGGGTTAATAGGTTAATTTAGTTTATGGCGATGTGGGCGGCTGACGGTTTAGGGGTTAATACATTTATTTAGTTGTGGTGGGCTCCAGGATAGTGGTTAATAACTTTATGTAGGTGGCGGCGGTGTAGGGGGCGGCAGATTAGGGGTTAATAAGTATAATGTAGGTAGCGGTGGGCTCCGGGAGCGGATGAATAGGAGTTAATAAGTTTATCAGAGTGGTGGTGGGCTCTGGGAGCGGTGGTTTAGGGGTTAATAACTTTATTTAGTTGCGGCGGGGCCCGGGAGCGGCGGGATAGGGGTTAAACAGTTTAGTACAGTGTGGGTGCTTAGTGACAGTATACAAATAAAGCTGGGAAAAAGCCGAAGAGCAGTGAGATCGATGACTGTTAGTTATCAACAGTCCGCAGCTCATTGCCCCGTACTTGGTGCACGGCTTTTTGATAGTTAATGTGGAGAACGTATTCAGGTCCGCAGCAGCAAAGTTAGGCGATGTCAGGCGAGCGTATTGGTGCCGGCGAATGCAGCACAGTTGACGGCTTGATAAGTAGGCTCCATTGTATGCAACATTAAATATTGAATATCAAATATGAAATGTGGACCCAAAAGATATTATGCACTGTATAAAGGTAATCTAATTATGATCCATGGAATAAGTGTATTCACAAAGAGAGACACCTCAATAACGTCTGATCATAAAATAACAACTGTATCCTGCAAATAAATAAATATTTGGACATTTTAAACATAGTTGATAAGCTATATATACTTATACTGTATTCTAAAATGGAAAGAAAAATGATCTCAAACTGGCAAAACCCAAAACAAAAGTTCAATGCCAGGGGTTTATTACGTCGATTTCGGAATTTTTAGAATACACTATAAGTATATATATCTTATAAATTATTTTTATAAAGTTGAAAAAATATCCAAAATACATTACAAAGTATAGTCACACTCATTATAACACCATCTAATAAAAATATTAAAATAAAATATTGCACAATAAAGTTATATGGGCTCAAAAAAAAGAGGCAAGCAAAGGGCATTAACATTGAGATACATATATATATATATATATATATATATATATATATATATATATATGTGTATATATGTATTTATATGTGTATATGTATTTACAGACACATATAAACACCTAAATACATATGTACACATATATAGACATATACTGTATATAGGTGCAATGGAGTCCTTTGCAGTTATGTAGATGAAAACACGTAAATTCATATTTATGCAATATTCATATTTAATAAAGTGTTACACTATGTATTTACTGTAAATATTTCACATTCCAATGTTCTGCACATAGCAGAATATGTTCTAATTATTTATATATATTTTGTACTAGAATACCGTCAGATACATGTAGAAATATTTATTTATTAATAAATAGAAGATATAATGTTATGTGAAGAACATTGAAATGGGAAATATTCATATTTCATGTCGGGTTAGCGTACTTGAGGATATGTGATCCAGTTTACGCAAGAGTTTATATACTTTATTTCCTCCATTGACTTCTATAAGGGAATCCGTGAACTCGCACGCAATATTCTAAGTTCGGCTTTTTGTGCTTGTCTGGTTAGTGCAAGAGCGAAAACAGTCTACTTTCAACTAATAATACAAGTGCAACTCAACAAGTGCAAAAAGCTAATTTCTAGCGAAATTGACGCTCGAACAGGAGTGTTAGCGCTCCACTTATAATCTGGCCCTTTGATTGTAAGAGGATAGATTCTAGCTTTTTTTATGACGTGGCTACTATTTCTTGCTGTTGCATTTGTATGTAATTTCATATATTTCCCCTTTCGTACTAAACAGCGTTAGTGAGTAGTCAGGATCATAGCTAATAATAACAATATGCTCTGGCACTAGTCACTGCAATTCTTCAAAGAAGGCTGCTATGGTCTTGAAAACTAGCAAGTGAATACAAACAAACACAGCTTTAACTAAACCTTTGAATTTCCAGTCAAATTCAAATGTTTTTTCCCCAAATCTGTGACCTTAGTGTTTTGAACCATTTACTTTGTTATGATTGTATTATCTAGTACTTTGTATTATTTCACTTTAGTTTATTACCTTTCATCTTTTTATAATTTCTTTTGTGTTTCTGACATATTTTTCCTTTAGAAACTACATTTTCTCATTTGTACTCTCATCAACATATGCTTGTGCATGTACTCCGCATTCTTCCATACCAGCAATGCATGCAACACTGAGCAGTTCACAACACCAGCCTATTGTGGGCACTTCAGAGAGACAATCATCTGGCTGGTTGCAGCAGATGTCCATTATATATTTTTCACTTCCGTATGTACACCTGTATTTTACATTGTCTTTTCTCTCATCTCAAATTCCCTCCTTTAACTCAACCATCACTTTTCTTCCTCTAACATCTTTTCTTCCTCAAGTCTTTGAAGTACAAAATTGTATCTAAAGTACAAAGTAAAAAATTATATTAATAACATACAATAAAATGCAGACGTACATTTTTCCAGTAAGACTATTTAATATGCCGGTTAGGCAAGCGATAAATATCTAGACATTACAAATGCACAAATATCGCTTTTGCGATTAAGTATAGTGTGGGTTTTTAAAATAAAAAATATTTGCATCTTCATTAAAAAAAACTACACAAAGCAGTTTTTAGGGGTTGAAGTGTGCAGGTGTGGGACCATTATGTAAAGTGCCTTTACATAATAGTCTATGGGGACTTTACATAATGGTCTATGGGGACTGTGTGTTCCCTGTAAATATACTGTATATATATATCTTCATATATATTTAAAATCTGCTGCCCATCGCTGTGTGACTTATCCCCTTCACTGCACTAGGTTCTCAGCGGTGTCTGGCGGCATGAGGACAAGGCTCACCATTCATTACGCTTTACTGGTAATACCAGTGCACATTTGCGTGCGCTGGTATTACTGAGTGGAGGGCAAAAATTGCACTTGAGTAAGCGATATTTTTCAATCCACTCGTAATCTAACCCTTAATGCACACTGTGAACATCTTATTTTAACCCTTTTAGCCAATGCAATGTATATATACATTGTGCGGTACTTTGCCTATCAAAATTAAATTTACCTGATTACTCCCTTCACGGCCGGGAATAATAGAAGTGTGGAGCACAGCTGCAATTAGCGGCATTCTAATTACCAAAAAGCAATGTCAAAGCCATGCATGTTTGCTATTTCTGAACAATGATTGCACAAGCGGTATGTAAATAATTTCAGTGAGAAACCCAAAGTTTGTGAAAACGTTAATGATTTTCTTTTATATGATTGCATTTGGCAGTGAGATGGTGGCATTAAATGTACAATAATGGGCCTAGATCAATACCTTGGGTTGTATATATAGTTTTGACTTCCGGTAGGCGGTGATCCAAGATGGCCACAAGATTGTGAAGCTCTATTTAAGATCTATCTTTATTAATGATTGTGGCTGTATTTCTCACCATCCTGACCTCCCTTAACAGTTTGGCTGTTCGGGAACTCCATAGGATCAAGACATCACACCACTTGGCCTCTGAGAAGTCATTGAACAGTGTAAAAACTGCCGGGTTTGGCAGCCATTTACCTTTCTGTCTTGTTTTTTTCTTTTTGCTACGCTTGCCCCAGCTAGCAGTTTGAAATGGTGATTTACATTGGCCTCATTATTAAAGAACTAACAGCAGTGTTTATGCCCGTGCTGAATGACCTGATGAGCACTTGTTCAGACCTCTGAGAGGAGGTACGGAAAGCCACAAAACTAGGCCAACTAATGATGGAGGCTCACGCTTTAAAACTCCTTCATCTAGCCCCAGAGTGGTGCCATCAACCTGCTGTTTTGCCTACACTGGCCAATGGATTAACCTTGGTTCATACGATAAGTAATCCAGCCCAAGGAATGCAATCCAAGGAGCTGAGGGAAGAGAAGCGGTGGCTTTCTACACTAGAGAAACAGAATAAACCAAAACCCTTACCTGAGCTGATTCCTGATCCATTGCTGTTTAGAGACACTGTTGTCTACAGGGGCCATAACCACATGCTTCTGCATTGTGGAGGAACGGATGATGAATCAACTGTCAACGGGACAGGAATATATCATGCGATACAGACACAGGAAAAAGATATGATTAGCCGATATGCGCCTGACTCTACTTCTTCTGCATTCCGAATATATTTTGGATCACAGGCGCAGTATAGATACAGAGATCAAAATCTGGGCAGAGAAGTCTACAATGTCTTTTTGCACCATCCTTTCCAAGACACATTATAAACCTTTGAGGAACTTTTATTTACTCCCAACTGCGGCTCGTTTAGCTATGGGTGTTGGCTGAACTGTGACAAAACTATTCCCGCTATAAGCAGGGTTCCTACCTTGTTGCTTTTTGTGATATCCCTGCAATAAGTTCCTGTTTAGATTTAAGATGCATGACTTGGGGGTAGCTCTGGTTTCCTGCCCTATGATAACAATTTATTTGGCTTATGGTGGTTTAAAGATGTGGACTAACAGCTACTGAGCCGGAGACCTGTTATGAAAATTTAATTGTTTTTCTCTGGTTAATCTTTTTGTGTATATTTTGTGGGTTTTATTGTTTTTTTTTAAACACGGCATATATTTGGGTTTCATGCAAGCAGCATGGACATGGAGATGGTGAGACTTAAAACTGCTAACCTTACTTTATACCAGTTACACTCCTCCATTGCTATCCCCTGAACCCCCTTAAGTCCAGCTGTTTGTAGATCACCTTCTTAAGAGCTGATTACAACAGTGCAACTCTTGGCAGGGCCCTCTACCCATTTGATCCCTTTAAATGCTTTGTTGTACTACCCTGTTTACAGCGCTGCTGAATTTGTTGGTGCTCTACAAATAACCGATAATAATAATAAATATTTCTGCTACAGGATTCAAACATTACTGCTAACTTAGATCAGCTCTGAATACGTTTCCAGTGTGTATTTGCTTGAAATCTCACAAGCAGCTAACATTCTTCAACCCAATGCCTCCTTGCAGAGCTGAATGCTCACTTGACCTAAGTTATACGTTACAGACGGCAAATCAGAATAGTTGAGTCTTCTTTTGGGTTTATATTGCAGAGTACACTAGCAGTGCCTGATACATTATTGCTTCACTAAATCCTAGACAAGCAGTTTTTGTAATGCATAATATGCAGTCATACTACTTATGCCTTCAGTGCCTCCTGACTACCCCACATTTTAAATGCTATTGTTACATGATAATAACATCTCTGTATCATGTATCTTAACAGTGTATGATCTAGCTGCATTGCATATATCAAGCTAAATTCCTTCTTTATTCCTTGGCTGACAGAGCAAATCACTTTTTTTTTTTCATGAATTAATTTATAGGATTCAGCCAAGAGTATATTGGCTAATACATTGAATTAGAAGTGCCTGATTATTTACCTGTTCACATTAGCTTACTTCATTAACAATATTGGTAGCATTTAGGGGTAATTCTCAGACTGTTCTACCATTATTCATACCAGTCTTTTAAATTATGCCGTCCCATTTTCTACTGCTACATAATATTACTGTATTACTTAAAATAGCTCTTAATATTTGAGCTATGTTTATATATTTTTTTTTAGTTTTGTTACTTGTTGGTTTGGAAAGTGAGGAATTCAGATCAATCAGTAAGGGGATCTATATAATTAATTTTGGTTTTATCTTTATTGATATATGTCAAAGGTGTACAGAATATCAAAAGACAAATACAAATACAAATACATATATAAAAAGTTTCTCCACAGAAACAGATACGATATACAAAAAACAGGGAGTAAAATATTGTTCAAGTCCATCAGAGTTACTGCTTTGGTACACAGTCTTTCTCTTAAGTCCCTGTTTCATTTGAAAACTGTGTCGTAGAGTTATTTTCCAAAACAGTTAGAGAGCATTATACCTAGAAATCCAAGACAGTAAGGCGTTTTCAATGTTCATCACTTATGCAGTGAACAACTGAAAAAGTACACATACACATACAGATAGCAATTTCTGAAACATTTGTTTGATTTGCAACATCATATGGCTGGGCCTACTAATTTCAAGAAGGCAGATAAGGTAAATAAGGGGTGGGTGGGGGGAAGGGAATGCTGCCTCTGTGCATGTGGACCCCTCGTTCTGCTATGTTCTAGGGTGATAATGTGATTCCTCAAAAAACATAATTTCTGCAAAATAATCTAGTCTTCCCACCGTATAATAATAAAACCTTTCTAACGCTAAGTTAATTCTCATTTGCGCTAGCCACATCGATAACGTTTGTTCGGATTCTGATTTCCATAGTCTAGGGATAACTTGTTTTGCGCTACATATAGCCAATTGGAAGAGTGTTGTGTACTGTTTGAAGGGGAATTTAGGAATAACGTGAAATAGATACACCATGGGATCTAATGGAATATCATAATTTAGCAACTTACATAACTCATCACTGATACTCTTCCAAAAATTTTCTATTTTAGGGCGCTCCCACCATATGTGGAAGGGGGTCCCTTTGCCTGTACATTTTCTCCAGCATCTGTCTGATGCCGCAGGGAAGATGAATTTTAGCCTATGTGGAGTAAGGTACCAGCGTAGCAAAAATTTATAGTTTGTTTCTAATAAGGTTGCTGAGTGTGCAGATTTCGCTGTATTTTGAAATACTAGTATCCATTCTTGTTCTGTAAGAGTGTATGGGAGTTCTTTGTGCCATGAGCTGATTGTTGGTGATTTTAAAGTCTCTTGAGGTATGAGTAAAAGTTGATATAGAGAGGAGATCATATGTGTCTGTGGAAAGTCTTGAGTGCAATATTTCTCTAATGTAGTACGGTCTCTTAAGATCAGATGCTTGTGTCTATGGGAGTCAATAAAGTGTTTAAGCTGTAGGTATCTTAACCAGGTTGTAAAACGTATGGTAGACAGCTCTTCTAGGTGTTGTCTGGAGACCAGTTTCCCCTCATCAATTAGAGTGTATAGTGGGAGTAGACAGTCTAAACCACTCAGTACTTTCGGCGTTAAGGACATCCCTATTGGAAAGTCAGCATTAGACAGTGCAGTTGTCAAGGGAGAGGGGATCGTAGATATGTGTTTATGCCTATGGAGCATGTGTAGCCATACATCGAATGTTTCTTTTATTATTGGTAGTCTTTAGTCAATAATGGTTGGTTTCCCCTGGGTTGCCAACAGTATGACTCTAATTGTACGGATTTAGTGAGATCGTGTTCCAGTGTAACCCAAAGTCTATTATAATTTAAGGGGAGTGTGCACCAATCTACTATTTTTCTCAGAAATACTGCGCTCCGGTATTTAGATAAGTCTGGTACTCCCAGGCCCCCAAATTTTTTTGGTAAGTAAAGGGTAGTTCTGGCAATTCTGGGTGGGCATTTTCTCCAGATATACGAGTTCAGTACTGTCTGAAGCCTAGAAATATATGCTTCCGGGAGCGGGATAGGGAGAGTCTGAAATAGATAGAGTATCTTTGGGAGAATGGTCATTTTAGTTACTCCAATTCTGCCCAGCCACGATATTTGTTTGTGTAGCCATAAGGATGTGTCTTTGTGGATACTGGCCATTAAAGTTTCATAATTCAGATCAATTAGTTTTTGTTTGTCGCTGGTAAGGTGGATACCTAAATATTTTAAAGCTGTCTGTTGTGTCTGATAGGGTACATGGGACTGAAGTTTTTGAATATCTGTGTTATTTAGGTTAATAGGAAGGATTTCTGATTTAGTATGATTGACCGAATAATTGGAGCACATGCCAAACTCCACCAGGGAGCTCTGTACCGCAGAGAGAGATATAAATGGGCGTGTTAGAGTCAACAGTAAATCGTCTGCGTATAGCGCAAGCTTATGGTGGGTGGTATTTATGTTAAATCTGTGGATGTCGGGGTTGTTTCGTAGGTTTGTGGCTAGAATTTCCATTGAAAGGACAAATAGCAGAGGGGATAATGGGCAGCCTTGTATGGTGCCATTTGAAATGGTAAATGAGGTAGACAGGATCCCATTTACTTTAATTTTGGCCGTCGGGTTAGAGTAAAGGGCAAATATTCTGGAGATGAAACTGTCAGGGAAGCCGAATTTTTTTAAAGTCAATGTCAGAAAGGTCCAGTCCAGTCTTTCAAAAGCTTTTTCAGCGTCAGTTGAGAGTAGAATGGAGGGTATGTCGTGATTAGTAGCGTATTGCATTAATTGAAGTACCTTTACGGTATTGTCTTGTGCCTCTCTCTGTGGCACAAAGCCCACCTGGTCTGGATGGATAAGTAGGGCTAAGAATTTATTGATTCTGGTGGCTAGGATCTTCGCGTAGATCTTCACATCTACATTTAGAAGTGAGATCGGGCGGTAGTTTGAGGGGATTGTGGGATCTTTACCTGGTTTAGGTATGACAGTCACTATAGCTTCAAGCATGGAATGCGGAAGTTTAGGTTCTTGGTCAATCTGATTAAAGACAGAGAGTAGATGTGGTATTAACAGGTGTTTAAACTTTTTGTAATAGGAGTTTGTGAGTCCATCAGGACCTGGACTCTTCCCTGCCTTCAAGGAATGTATTGCTGTATTAATCTCCTCTAGTGAGATTGGGGCGGTGAGCGACTCCAGGTCGTCAGATGGGATAGTAGGTACAGTTATCCGGTCTAGGTACTCAAGACATTGTGCTCTATAGTTCTCTTTATTTCTATTGGGGACCAAATTATAAAGGGCCGCATAATAGCCTCTAAATATCTCAGCTATTTTGTAAGAGTCTACTGTGGTGTCTCTGTTCTCGTCTTGTAGATTGGCGATAAAGTGTGTGGCTTGTCTAGTTTTAAGTTTTAAGTTTTTGTGGAAGGTCTATTACCTTCCACAAAAACTTCTGTCTTAGTTTTAAAGCTTGTGTTTGTGCCTTGTTTTCTAAGAATGTCATAAGGTTGCTTTTGGCTTGATCTCTTTGGGATTTCAATGATGCATCTTGGGGGTACAGTGTATGGGACCTATCAAGTTGTTGGAATTTGTCGGTGAGATCCTGATGGCGTGTTCTAAGATGTTTTCTTTGTGTGGCCTTAATTTTTATTATCTCACCCCTTAGAAAGCATTTATGGGCTTCCCACAGAGTATTTGGGGCAATGTCCGGTGTATTGTTGCTTTAAAAGTATTCAGTTAGTGCTGCATCTATTTGTTGAAAAGTGGGGGCATCATTAAGTAAGGCGTCATCAAAACGCCATTGGAAGGGCCTGAAAGGAAGGGAAGTCCATTGTGTGGTACATATGACAGCTGAATGGTCTGACCATGCAGTGGGGGGGATATCAGTATATGTGACTGAAGATATAGTTAGGTGGTCTATGAGGATATAGTCAATGCGTGAGTGAGAGCGCTTAGATGCTGAATAAAAAGTGAAACTTTTACTAGTAGGGTTCTGAACATGCCATGGATCGTGTACTCCTAACAACAGTAGGTCATCTCTAATAGATTTATGTGTTCTTTTCGATAATTTGGTTTGAGCTGTTGAACTATCTAAGAGTGGGTTTAATGGTGTATTAAAGTCGCCCCCTATAATTAATGAACCTTTGTGGAAAGCTAAAATTTTATTAAAAATCTTATGGAGAAAGGTTGCCTGGTGAGTGTTGGGGGCATAAACATTGACAAACGTGATTGGTTTGCCATATAGCATGCCCAGTAGGGCCACATATCTCCCTTCATTGTCCCTTTCCACTTGCTGCATATGAAATGGTAACGACTTGTGTATTAAGATACTGACCCCTGAGATTTTTTTATCTGGATGGCTACTATGATAACGGGTGGGATATAGGGTTGTGAAGAATTTAGGTTCCTGTTCTTTCAAGTAGTGGGTTTCTTGTAAAAATAATATATCAATTTGCCTATGTGTGATGTCAGCAAAAGCCACCCGCCTCTTATGAGGATTATTAAACCCTCTAACATTCGGTGACATAAATCTAACCTGTTTTCTGCTTGTCATTGCTCAGCTAATACCCAGGGCTGACATATGGGGAGATGTAGTAGGGAACTGTATAATTCTGATCTTATCATATTGATAAAGAGGTGCTCTCGGTAATGTTATGCTGTGGATAAACCTCATATTAAGCAATATAGCATATCTCTGTAGCCTGTGGAAAGAAACAACAAACAAACAACAAAACAACAATATAAACCTAAACAAAAACAAGTAGGGAAAGAATAGCCTATCCCATTTTATATTAATAAACATTTAGAGAACTAAACAGTCTTATGCGATGTAGCAATCAATAAGTGTTTTCCCTTTAGATCTTTAACAAGTAAACTATTTTTGAAACTTAAACATTCCTGTCTATAAGGAAAAAGAGAGGGCTAAATGTTCATCTTGGTCGACCTCTGCGTAAAGTATGAAACTATCTCACCCAGTGGTAGAGTTGGATCTTCAGGTGTTATCTGAATTTAGAACCTCCTGCATCTTCCCAGTCTTCCTGGGTCTTTGCTTTTGCCAAGGCGGTTTCAGTGGTCTAGTGGGGTTCGTTGGACCAGTGTATTCAGGGTTACCACTGGTTTCCATAGAGGGTGGGGGGTCCAGCCCCATTGCTGCACATATTTCTGAGATTTCCTCTGGAGTTTTGCAGATGTGTTTTACTCCTTTATAGGAAATGTTGAGAAAGCAGGGGAACCCCCATCTATACGGAATAGCTTTGGCTCTGAGCAGAGATGTTAGTGGTTGCAATTCCCTGCGTCTCTGTAAAGTGCGGGGGACTAGGTCTGCAAATATTTGCAGGTGGAAATTTTGGAAGGTTATGTCCTTAATCTGTCTAGCCGCTTTAAGTATTTCTTCCTTCGTTTGATAGCTTTTAAGTCTAAGGACCACGTCGCGTGGCGGTGCTTGATCTGCAGGTTTAGGCCTGAGCGCTCTGTGGGCCCTATCTATATCCATGTCCACCTCAGTTGCGGAGCCCAGTAGTGACACAAAAAGGCCTTTCAGGAACTCAGGGATGGTGTTTGGTAAGACAGATTCTGGAATCCCTCTGACACGTAGATTCTGACGGTGCTCCCTGTTCTCCAGGTCTTCTAGTTTGTCCTGTAACTGCGTAATTAGTAAGTCGTGTGCCTGTGTGGTAGTTTGAAATGTGGATATCTCGGATTGGTTAAATTCTACATATTCCTCCAGCGCCTCTACCCGATTTCCCACTTCTGTGATATCTTTTCTCAAGCTGGCCATCTCCTCTTTGATACACTCCCTGACTTTTACCACAATATTGTCAAGGTCACTTTTAGAAGGTATGGTGGCCAGGAGTGTTTTAGAAAGCTGAACTGGAGTGTCTGTGTCGCTATCTTCACTGCTTGATGCGGATACTGTGGGTTGTTGTGATGGTTCTGCTATCAAACTAGAATGCTGGGTGTCTGGCATTTTAAAAAAGGAGCTCACTGAGCTGCGTGCTGTGGCAGGTTTTTTAATGTCTTTGCTTGTTTTTGATGCTCTCTTTGGTGACATCTCTATTCCTCTATAATAAGTGCTTGTTGATTTAGTAATATTTCAATAAATCTGTAGATGAATAAAGGGTATTTATGCAGGATCTTTTAAGTATCTAGTACTGGTGGGTGCTATAGAATCTCCCCCACGGAGTGGGCTGTGATCAGGTTAAGAAGTGTCCGTTACATCTCTGTAGTTTGTAACATAATTAGTGTGATCCACCAGTCTACACTTAATAGTGTCATCACCATGTGGCTGCAAGTGAATTGGGGTAGTAAATATTTCTAGGTCTTAGCCCTCCGTGTTATAGTACCCCACAGTGTGCTTTTTTCAAAGAGTCCCCAGAAGTTTCATTTGTGCTGCTTTTTAAACCCCCATCGGCTACTGTCGCAATTACCTCTGGCCAGTTGGCTGTCCGGCAAAGTCTTTAATCGGGTATTAACCCTTACCGCTGCTGCTTTAGCCTCATGCGCAGCTGAAGATTTACAGTCGCGTGGAGAAAGATGGCCGCTGCCGGTTAGGCCCTATTGCTGAGCGCTATTGAAGTCAGCGCATTTATATCTCCTGAGTCTTTAGTGTCGCCCAAGTTTGTCCGGTATCTGGTCTACATCGGTTTACGAGTGGCTATAAGGCTGCTACTGGAACTCTGCTTTGCGCCTCATGTAGATATGGGCATCGGCTCCCGGAGCTCACACTAGTGCGCGGCCATTACTCTCGACGGCCGGCTCCGCCCCCCCCATATAATTAATTTTATGTTTCGCACTGAGAACCAGACCAGGCATACTCATGTGCAATGTTTAGTTGAACTGGCCAGCTCTTCCCCTTCCTTTCTTTTATTTAGAATAGGGGTTATTGTGTTATATAGATTCATAATAAGATTGATATAACTATGTGTGAGACATCAAAACCAGAATTTTCATGAAGATAACTGTAAAATATTCAATTGAAGTATAATCTTGAAAACTTGGTCTAATCTGTGCCATGAACATACTGTTTACACTTCCTCTAATGTATGCAAACTCCTATTCTGTATTTATATATTTTCCTCAATAAAAAGAAATTAAAAAAAACAAAAAGCAAAAAACTAAAATCAAGTCTCTGTGTTTAAATGGAGCGATAGTAAAATTGCTAAAAAATCTCCGGTATTTTGGGCAAATTCTGAAAGTCCTGGTACTGAAGGGGTTAATATTGAAATAAGAGATTAAAATTGTACCAAATAGCACAATTTTTTTTTTATTGCTCTAATGTAAAAGGGTCTTGCAGCACTGGTGACTTGGCTGAGCATATGCGTGGCCGGACTTTTAGCCGACAGACATTTGGTCGACAGACATTTGGCAGACGGACATTTTGTTGATGGATAATAGTCAGACAAACAAGTGGCTGTCAGATAACAGTCCGGCCATGAGGTAGATAGATAGATTTGATAGATAGATAGATTAGATAGATGCAATAGATAGATAGATAAAATTGATAGATAGATTCAATAGATAGATATATGAATAGATAGATTCGATAGATAGATAATTTTCACAGACAGAGAATTACAAGACGTGCGGGCTGGGACCCATGGTTCCCAGAGCATTCCGGAGCGTATCTTCCCTCGGCCGAACTCGGAACATGCTTCAGCATTGTGTCCGTTGGCCAAATGTCAGTCGGACAGAATGCTGTTGGCCAAATGTCCGTCAACATTTTGTCAGAGCACCGAGCATATGTATTCCATGGATATGTCTGTAGTGCTCATAGGTTAAATTCTCTATATTTTATCTTGCCAAATGTAACATGGCAAGATAAATGCTCTTATTACACTGATAGAAAAACAAATATAAGGGACACTAGATGTGATAACAAAGGGAAATTATACACTAGATTTTATTTTTTGCGTAAATATTTTGTAGATGATCCATTTACATAGCCCACCTGGGAGGTGTTTTTGTAAAAATGTATAGTTTTCCTTATTTTTAAATAACATAAGGGTTAAATCGCCATTACCTCTCTTCACACCTTACCCCAATAAACACACAGACAACTTTTAAGAGGTATAAAACTGTGGAACAAGGTCGTGTTTATTAATAACCAGGCACCAACATTTTTAAACTTTCTTAAAGCTTAACACTTATGCTATTATGTTTATTTTTCACTTTTTTTTACTTTAATACACTTTTTTATTTTTATGTTTATTTTTAGTTTACTAATATATTAATTCTTAATTTTTAATTTTCAATTTTGAATGTAATTCTTACCTTGTAAATTTTGTTTACAGTTTTATATCATTAGATCTACATTGTTTTCAAAGCAGATCGAAGTAGTTTCTCTACCAATGCATATCAATTGAATTTATTTTATTTTACTTTAATGTTCATCTCTCAAACCATCATCTTCATTTGTAGTCCCCCTCCTCCACTGGTGCCAAATTATCACTCAGTTACAAAACATACCTATTGATAACTACATAATACATGAATTTATTCTTAGTTCAAATTAATGAATTTCAACCATTAGCCAATCAGTCAAGCAATCATGAATAATGCAATTGATACCTGATACTCATTGGCTCATACATTCTATTTAATGCTCCAGTGCAGGTGAGGGCATTGTCTCTGATGAAGCGCATGTACACATGCATGAAACGCGTCAGGCAAAGGGAGCACCTTATTACACTTTAAGGCCTCTATCCAATAAATGAGTAGATTCATACTTTGGGACTCATTGTCTTTCTTTCCTCACTACACGCGTTGCTGAGCATTGCCCTTCAAGTGGGTTGGCATCATCCGATAGGGATTTATAGGTCAGCAGGCCCACAGGGAGAAGCACTACTAGCTGCGACTTGCAACATCATGCCCCTCCCATTAGCTCGACCACACCCTTACAGAAGCCAGAAAAATTATTAGGCCGTGACCCCGCTACAAGAGATTAATTACTTTATCCCCTATACAGAGCTCTTGCCGCCACCCTATATATATATATATATATACATAACCATTACAGGACATAATGTCTTAACGCCTCCCTCAAGTTATTCAAAAACAGATCCAGACCTTCCTCTGTCAGATGCATGCAATCTGGTCTATAAAGACATTTGCAATCCCCTATAATATTCTCGTGCCTGATTGCAAACCCTCTTTCCTCCACAACTGATCTCCCAACATCCCTGTTCAGATTCTTCCTGATCCTATAAGCTGACCTATGCACTCGCACATTTCTCCACTGGAATCGAGCACATTGGACCATGCAACCCTCACACGAGGGAAGCACACTTTCATCCAACGCACATCAGACTTGATGCTAGCTCAAGCACAGGGACAGCCCCAACATCATGCAATACAATCAATTAAGGCCTGCCCCAACGGTGAAACGCTTCTTCAAGGCACCCTAGTAGTTCTCTCTAGAGCATTCCTCTCCTCCCTACCCATCTAATGGAAACCTCATCTGGTTGAATTCCCAGCTGCTGGCCACCAGATGCTTTAAGGCGTGTATGGACATATGAGTGACCAACTATCCACACTCTAACCGGAGGGTTCATTACACCTAAAACAGAGAAAAACTGAACAACTGCACTTCAACTTATTAACGTTATCTAACATTAAGAAAATTATCGCCTCTTAAAGTACTCTGAGACCAGTTTCACTGGACAACACTCTGGGCTTGATTGCTCCTGCATCGACAACCACACCCCTTTCTTCTCTTGATCTGTCTTAGATCTGGGGATGTTCAACAACAATGCATTCAAATCAAACTTGACATGCTGAACCTACACTCCAGTCCCCACAGATACCCTAGACTGTGCCACCAGTTCGCCTACTCTATTAGCCTCAAAAAATGCCATTGAAATTGTTGCTCAGAACAAGAAAACTTCATAGTCATCCATTCAAACACTTGGCAGCACTGCCAACAGAACCCCTAACCTTTGAACTGTAATTGGCTCCCATCTGTCCCATCCTTTAATTACTTGCCAAACTAAAAATGTACGTGTATAATCCGGAAAACCCTGCAATTTATAATTGCTGCCAATAGCCCCTAAACTGCTCCCTTTCTACATCCATTCTCTATCAACTGCACCATCCATTCCAATAACAATGCTGGGGAACTAGCTGTTAAACCCATCAAGAAGGCTTCCCATTCTGCCCAGTGTTTGATGTAAGCCCACCAAGTAGCAGGAGCCAATGACGCTCTCATCAATTAATTCAGCACATCCCATCCTCGGTCACCTGCCAAAGAAATGAAGGACAAGAAGCACCAACTTTTTCCCTTTAGGAGCCAATCTCCTAAACTGATCCCATTGAAAATGACACAGCGCATCCGCTACCACATTATTAACCCGAAGTCGATATATTGTGCCGTAAACATCTCAGCACAAACCAGAGCGGATACCTCACAACAATTGGGGAAGAAGCCGATAGCTTGCTGATAACAAAAACTACACTCGTGTTATCGCACCAGAAAATAAAAGTTTAGTTGGCTAGCTGCTCACCCCATAGCTCGATAGCCACCACTATTGGGAACAACTCCATCAAAGTCAAATTCCAAGTCAAACCCCTTGGCTCAGCAATCCAGGCACCATTGAAGTATGCCCCATGACCATGCACACCTGCCGCATCTGTGAACAGGTGCAAGGACTGACTAGACATCCTACCATGACTCCACATCAATATCCCATTAAATTCTGCCAAAAACAACACCCAAACTTTCAGATCCTCATCTCATCAGAGAACCTACACTTCTTGCACTCCCTGCTGTCCCCTTTCAATGGACCTTCCAACCTTCGGTTGAACACCCTCCCCATTGGGGTGACCCTACAAAAATTTTTTAAAAGACCCAATAGTGACTGCAGCTCTCTTAGCAGAAGCCATTCTGCTGTCGCAGCCACAGAAATGTAATGCTATCAATGCTAGGTGCTCCCTGTTAAATTTGTTCTATTTTGGGATTCTCTTTTTCAGACATCTTTATTAATTTCTATAGGAGCAGTTTGCCAGGACTTACAAGTACAGCACATTTTAAAAAGAACTGAGTAAAATCTGCTCTGGTAAGGGTCAGTGTGATTATTTTATTCTATCCCAGTGATTTTTAGAATACTAGGCCTTACAGTGGCTTCCTCAAAAATTTCATCTTGGGGGAACTCCAGGAGGCCCACTGGTGAGTTGTGGGTGGGGCCTTAACAGAGTGTGTCACGGATGGGGCCAGGGATGTCATGGGGGATTGGACGTGCTGTTAACATGGCTGTGCCATAGAGCATGGCCAGCTAGATCTACCAGAGTGCCTGGGCAGAGTGGTGATCGGAAGCCAACATTAGGAGGACACATGGGGGTTGCCATTATGCTTGGAGGCTAATGCCCCCACTGCCCCCCCCCCGGCAATGCCATTGAGTCGATGAAGAAAAGTGGATATGCAAAATAAACAGTATCCAAAAGACCAGGGGCCAAGCACACTCACAAAAATAAATTACTGAGACTGAGACAGTGGAGTAATATGCAAAAGTAGTAATTTATGTAATCCTAAAAAATTTATATGTATAAACCAACATATATTAATACAAAATTATTAATACAAGAATGTGACCAAACACATGGGGGCAAACAGACACACAAACACAAAACATGGGCCCCTCACAAAAAGAGACAGCAAAAAACTAGCCGGCTTGGAGAGTTCATATGGTGCACCATATATAATAGAACAGTTCAGCATAACAAATGAAATTGCGTTTAAGCAGTAAAGTAGTTCTGTATAGCTGCAAATACAGATGCAAGAGCTGAGTATTAATAGTTAGCAGAGAGCTGTTAGTTGAAATAAATCCAAGCAAGCAAGAGAATGCCCAGTATTAATGTTCCATAAAGACCATAAGTGAAATTCCCACATTGAAACCAGCAAGGTAAAAGTCAATACGGACCACCATCAGCTTACACCAACCCCACTTGGTCAGACCACCGTCAGCATAAACGCCGACTCCACCAGTCTTAAATGTGTTACCTCTTTCTTGAGCTGGTTAGAGTTCATTCAGGGTTCACTTCACTTGCAAATGGTCAATAAGCTGTAAAGTACGGTAAGGGGATCCTACAGGTCAACAAGGCTGCACACCTACGCGCCCTCTTGCACGTTTCACTCCAATTCAATGGCAGCAAAGAGCTTCTTCCGGGTGATGACATAACTCTTAACAAGGCATCCTCTTATTGGCCACTCAGGTCATCTGACCTCTTTTGTCACTATCCCGCTGGATTGTCGGACAGTATGTTTTTGAACTGTTCAGTAACAGCTTACTTATGCATACTTTAAAACCAGATAATATTCGGTTACAATAGTTGCTGCAGCAAAAGAGGGCCACAATGAAGAAGACGAATAGGAGATAAAAAAGAACAGGCGCAACGCCCCGACTCAAGTGTAATTTAAACAAATTTATTAGGACCCTAACAAAGTAATGTACTTGCAGGATAAAAACAACAAATGTGCACATAATAAAAGCAACTGTCTCAGTCTCCACCACTCTCGCGGTTACCATTACACTCAGGGAAAACAATCCGTGGATACTCAGTCCTTAATTGTTGGTTGCCAGTAGTTGTTAGATATTAGGGTCTCTCGTAGTTCTGGGTATACCGTCCGTTATGGGGAGAGAGTCATTAAGGAAAAGATACAACCATCAAATATTACTACTTCAACAAGTGTCAGCTTTCCTGCACTGTGTATCAAAGCAGTGAAAGTACGGATGCCTCCTGGGTACAAAAAGTCTCTACGCGTTTTGTTTCACATTGGCAAAACTTTTTCAAAAATAATGTTCTTTCTGAGAAGGTGGGTTTATATATGCACAGCCCTTAAATTAAAGATGCCCACATGTGAAGTTGATTTAAACAGGGCTTTCAATATTCGTTTTATCTAAACACGTCTTTAAATATGATGCCTAGATCAGTCTAAAAAGAAAATGTTTTTAAGGATCTATGCAAAAACCATTCTATACAAATCTACATAAGGAAAATAAACCCTGTATATATATATGAGTGCAAGTAAACCATCAATTGGCAATATGAGTCATTAATACATTTAAAAGATACATTCAATAAGCAATACATTAAATAAGACTATCAAAATGTGCCTTACACATTCAAAATATATATACACACACACCTTCCATATTAAAAACTGGAATATTATCACCTAGATTTAGAGTTCTGCGTTGTAGGGTTACTTCTTTTGTTCCTTAGCTCTGCTCTGGCTGATAAGGGTGCGGCACACGTTTTCTTCAGGGCCCTGGGGTGACCACTGAAATCACACACACATGCAACTGAGTGTTTTAACAAAAGTCCCCTTTATTTGAAGAACACACAAAGAATTTATAGTGATGTATACGTCATACATGAGGTCACAGGAAATATATAAAAAACGTAGTTAACTTCACATCTGCATAAGGGGCCCACAGGAAATAAGAATGTTGTTATAGCACATAACAGAATATGCCCATATAACCATTTGTAGAGAGGATCATATATTGGAACCATATGTTACAACTTATACAAAAAGAAACTTGTGGAATGCTGCTTTATAAACATTTGATACAATATTTAAAGTTACCCTCAATATGCTTAATATGTGAGATTCAAATTACCCATATAACATAATATATATATATATAATATATATATATACACATATACACACATATATATATATATATATATATATACATATACATACACATACATACACACATATATACCCATCATTCCCCTCTTTGATCACATCGTGATCACATAACCTGTAATGTTCCTACAATATAAACTATCTGGGTCTACCTCTAATTAAATTTTGCAGTTGAACTTTTTCTGCATCTTGTATCATACCTGATATTTTCTTTCGTAAAGTACAAGACATGTAACAGTTAAACAATGTTAATAATAGTAAACAAATAGGTGTAAAGTGTCCAGCATCTTCAGGTGAGTAATAACATGCCGTTATTAATACTATTGGGATATACACAAATATCAATATCCCCATTAGGAAAAGGAAGATCTTGCAGGAATGTCTTGGATCCATGATTGAGATCGTCATCCTGGTCTTTGTGAGGAGTGATCGATACCTTATCACCCACTTCTCCTTTGTGAGGGGTGACCGATAGCTTGTCACCCGCTTCTCCTCTCTTTGGACAGAGTTTCACTCGTGAAGCGTGTATCCAGATGTCCTTGTCGTCAGTCAGTACGGCAGTCCTGGTTACAGCAATCACAGTGACTGGCTTGCTGAACGGAAAACCTCCTTTCTTTGCTTTATTCAGCTGGCGAATGCAGACCAGATCTCCAGGCTTGAAAGGAAGGGTTGGTTCCTGTGAGGGAAGAGGTAAACGGGGAAGACACATCACCATAGATGCCATTCAATTTATCAATCAATTGTTTTACATATTGTTCCTTAATACAATCTAAATCACCATTTTTAATGATAAGTGGGCCTTTTACCCATGGAGTCGGGAATGATCTACCCATTAGGACCTCAAATGGAGACAACCTGGTTGTCCTATTTGGGGTCATTCTGATTTCTGCTAAAATCGCAGGTAAATAGTTTTGCCATTTAACCCATGTACCTGCTGTTGCCTTTAAAAGTTTTTCCTTGATATTGCGATTCATTCTTTCTACAATCCCTGAGCTTTGAGGATGGTAGGGAATGTGAAAGTTCCAATTAATCTGTAACCATTCTACTAACTCATGTGGGATTTTACTAATGAACGCTGGACCGTTATCAGAAATTAATCTGAAGCGGACAACCAAATCTGGGAATTATTTCAGTGGCTAAAATTTTAGCGACTGTTTTTGCATCTTCCCTCTGGGTAACAAAAGCTTCTGGCCACTTAGAAAATTGGTCAACTATTACAAGCAGATATAATTGTTAGTGCCAGTTTTTGGAATATGTGTAAAATCAATTTGTAGACTGTGTGAATGGGGCTGTAGGTGGGGGTAAGTGGTCATGCTGGGCTTTATTGGGGATGGTTGCATTGGTCTGTAAGCAATATACACATCTATTAATATATGCCTTGCAATGATCACCTATACCTCTAATGTAGAAAGATTGCTTCAACAAGTTAGTTGTTGGTTTTATACCTAGGTGTCCAACACCATGGGCTTGTGCTATAAAGAGTGGTGCACTGCATTCCGGTATGCCCACCTTCCCCTCTTTAGAAAACAAACCATTCTCATCTAAAGTTAACCCATTAGTAGTCCAGAAAGATATGTCACTAGGAGTGGCATGCCCCTGGAGTTCAAGAAGCATATGGTCTTTAGGACATGAAGGTGGGGCTAAAACAGCATACATACGGATGGTGGATCTGGGGTGCATGAGAAACATAAGCAGCCCTCTTTAGCAATTTTATCTGCAAGTGCATTACCCAAGGAAATAGGGTCAGACTTGTATGTATGTGCACGGGCAATGTATGATCGCTATGTCCTTTGGGAGTTTGTATGGCCTCTAAAAGGGTCATTAATCAGGTCTGTATGAGAGATGGTCTTGCCATCTGCTGAAACAAAACCACGTTGTTTCCATATCATACCAAAATCGTGCACAACCCCAAAAGCATAGCGAGAGTCAGTGTAAATGTTAACAGATTTATTTTCAAACAATTTACATGCTTTTGTAAGAGCTATTAATTCTGCAGCTTGTTCAGAAGGATAAGGAATGGGGCCTGCATCTAGAACAATGTCTGGTAGTTGCACAACGGCATAGCCTGTCTTATAAATACCATCACTAGGTCGGGAACAAGAACCATCAACAAACACATTATCAGCATGGTTAAAAGGTTTATCCATCAAGTCAGGTCTTGGTGGTGGTAATGTGGTGTATTTACCTCTATACAATCATGATCTGTTGGAAAGTCTGGTGATCCTGTAAGTAAAGGCACTAAGTATTTGAGTTGGCCCTGAGGGATACACTACTATATTTAATAGTCAGATTTGTATTATTCAGTAATATACATTTATAACCAGAAAAGTCTTTGAGAAGTCATGTGTTGGGTAGTGACATTTTTTACAAGATGTAAAACTTGGTCGACTAGTGTGTAGTACTATTGGATGGCCTAATGTGATTGTTTCAACCATCTCTACAGCCATGGCGCAAGCCCGCCAATGCTCGGAGACAGCGCCGGCATCCCTTGTACCGGTATTGGAACTACTTTGGAAAAAAAGAAAGCTACGGGACGCATATTGCCTCCACCATGCTCTTGGGCACAGACAGCAGCCATGTTTTACAATTGTCCCTCGCATACAAGTGAAATGGTTTACAATAATCAGGTGAGTCCTAAAGCAGGGGCACTAATAATGCTAGTCTTCAGAGCTATGTAGGATTTAGTCATGTCTGTGTCCAGTTGTATATGTTCAGGGCTATCCCCTTTTGTGGCTTTGCCTTAGAATGAATCATGATGGGAGCACTCAGGAATCCATTGTCTGCAATAATTAATCATACCTAGAAAGGTGAGAGCATTGTCCTTTCTAGTAACTGGCTTTGGGGATCTGTTGAATCGCTTGGATTCGTTTGGGACTAATGGACCGGTGGCCTTGGGAAAGCACAAAACCAAGGTAATCCACTTTTGTCACTCCTACTTGTAGCTTATGTTTTGCTATTTTATGACCTTCGAGCAGCAAGGTGTTTTAACAAACTTATTGTATCTACTGTATTTGCCTCCTTGTTAGGACTACACAACAGTAGGTCATCGGAAGAACTGAAGGAGGGACGGAACCTTGGCTGGGAGTCCACGTTGGGAGCACCAGCGAGTAGACCGCATGGTGAGGCCACATAGCCTTGAGGGAGGCGTGTCCCAGGTAAGCTGACACCCATCATAATAAAAAAGCCATAAGTAGCTGTGTCTCAGGGTCCAATCGGGACTGAAAAAAATGCGTTAGGTTAAATCAATGACTGTAAATATACAGGCATCATGTGAATGGCTGTGAGTAAGGTTGTAACATCTGGACTATGGGCAATTGGGATTACTATTTCATTAATTGCCCTTAGGTCTTGTACTAACCTATATTCATTGTCTTTCTTTGGGATCGGATTTATGGGGGTATTATAGGGAGAGAACTACTGGACGGGAGGATTCCTTGTTTAAGGGAATTCCTCTATAATGGGTCTTATCCCTTCTTTCTTTTCTCTAGACAATGGATATTGTTTAATAAACACTGGAGTAGTATTAGGTTTTAATCTGGCTTAATATGGGGTACACTAAACTAAACCAACGTCAAGTTTTGAAGATGCCCATACAGAGGATGGGACATCTGTCAATATGTCATTAAAAACCACAGGTTAGTGGACCCTAGACTCACGTCTAACCCACCCTGTCTAGTGACAGCTACTTTCAAACCAAGGGGACCCATAAGATCACGACCCAAAAGGTTAAGGGGACACCCAGTTATAATACGAAATGGGTTGCAAAAGTTGTTGGCCAGTACAGGGTACCCTAACTTCCAAGTGGCGGTGTGATGCGAGTCTGAGTCAGCACTCCATTAATCCCTAGAGAAGGTTCAGATTTTCCAGTAATGCCATCATACATATCTGAGCATAAGGCGGAGCATGTAGCTCCTGTGTCTACTAGAAATGGTAGGGGTTTTCCCTCTACTTCTAGGACTAAGTACGGTTGCTCATGATAACTTGTTGACACCACTGGAAAAATTGGAGTGCTACCTTCTAGGCACCCCTATGGCCAATTGTATGTTGTGTTTGGGTGCCTCCATGGGTGCAGGGGCTATGTAAGGCTGTCTGTTATACTGTCGGGGATTGTAAGGGGGGGCAGAATTATTAGGGGGTTTTGGGTATTCATTTTTCCAATGTCCCTGTTCCCCACAGTTAAAACAATGTTTTCTGTTTGAAGTATAATTCCCTCTAGCTCTTCCTCTAGCTCTCCCTCTACCTCTCACATACATTCTATTACTCCCTGTATTATCCCTTTCCCTGGCCTGGAATGGATCACAATGTTGTAAACTCTGCTTTTGATAAAAAGCAGCGTTTTTTCCCTCTAATTTCCTGATGTCAAAACAACCTGCCCCTTCTTTTTCATGAATTCTTTTCAAGAATTCTGCTGGAGTCAACTCTGGCCAATCAAAGACAAGTTGTTTCACCAACAAAGAAAGCTGAGGTTGCATATTACTAATGCAAGTCTGGACCTTCAGAGAGCCCATTGCATCTCCTGATTCCATTCCAGCCTCTTCCTTCCAGCATTTATAAAAACGCTTTACAAATTCTACTACTGTTTCCTTTGTATTCTGTTTGCACGCTAGTGCAATTGACATACTTTGTTTATCCCTTCCATATTCTATGCATTTCTATACTCTTAATTCTGTCCACATTTCATCAAGTCCTTCACGTGTGTTTAGGGCATAGTGTCATTGTTGGATCTCGACTCAATTTACTAATACTCTTTACATTACCCCACTCCAACCTGATTCAGAGTCATAAGTCTAGAAGTGCATCAATAATTAATTCTTATATCTGTTTGTGTCATGTTTTGTCCTTGTAACATTCTTTTTTAAATACATAATACAAGCTGATGGATGTTGACGGGGGGTTTGGGGCTCCCTTGGTAATTTCCCTTAATTCACCCGGGGACAAAGGTTTCAAATAATTAATTGGTCTCCCCACAGTAAGAAATGGCATACTAGCTTCTGGTACAGCTGCCTCCTCCTCCTCTACTTCTTCATTCCTCTTTTATATTGTGGGGTTATTGTAGGGGGGTAGGAAGGTGTTACTGGTTCAACCTTAATCGGGGGTTTGGGCAATAATTGGGGGTTTAGTGACCTGGTATCGGGAGTTACAGAAGGTCCTGGCAAGGTCCATTCCTGGGGTACCTGAGCAGAGGCAATAGTCAATAGTCTCTAGATCTACTGTCACTAGGGGGATGGAAGGCTAGGATATAGTCTGTTATATGATGGCAAAGGTAGGTGAGGGGCATTTATGGGCAGGGGGGGGGGTGAATATGCTTTCTGTCTTTGCTTCTCACTTTTACCCTTCTTTTTATTCCCATCTATATCAATATATCGCCAGTATGGAGCAACAGTCAGCCAATTTTCCCCACCCTTTTTCATATAATCCATATTCCATCTTGGATCAGCCATTATACCATGGAAATGCCTCTTCATCACCTAGACACATACCCTGTTTACCATATTCATATGAAAATGTATCATTATCCCCCTTCTCTGGGGAATGGATCCGAGCCTTCTCATAGCTTCTGTCCAATCTGCCATATTCTGAACCCAAGGAATAATATACATAAACCCATCGGGGCGACACCCTTCCCACATAATCTCTTTACAATTTTCACCTTGCATAGGGTGATGGAAATTGTTTAGACCTGGATTTGCCCATTCTCAACTCCTAACTTATCTTTTAAAACATTTACAATAAAATATAATACAATACAAAAAAAATAAAAAAAATAATAATAAAAAATATATAAAAATAAAAAATACAATACCTTTACCTGTAAGAGCAATTAATTATTGAATCTTTTGCAAAAACCACATTACTAGAATGGTTGTACTCCGTTATCACTTATTGTGCTTAATGCTTAAGTTTACAACAGTTTGAGAAAAAAAAATATCACTATGCTGATTCTTTTCAATAGTATCTGCATTAATTATCTCTAGATCAAAGGTCACCCTTCCCAGAAAAAATGTAGCCTTTTACTAACATTTAGAAACAGCAATACATATTAACAACAGTTTACTTTCTTAATACTTTAAACAATAAGCAGTATTTTACTTCCTTAACACTTTATACAAATACACAGTATTTTGCCATACAGCATATTTAAAAGCAAGCAGCATAAGAATTCATATAAACAATGCAGTATTTATCTTATAACTTTAAAGCAATGTTAGCCATACAGCAATATTTCAAAAGCAAGCAGCAAGAAAATGTGTGGTTTAACCCTTCAGCCAGGACTTATATAACCCTGATTTCTACCCAAAGAAATCTTATTCCCTTTTTATTTTTTATTTTTTATCAAAGATTTGATTAGAATCTACCCAAAGATTCATATATATATTTAACCTGATTTCTACCAAAGAAAATCTACATATATATTTCCCAACTATTCCTATGTAAAATGAAACTTAAGGGGTCTCGTGGTAAGGAGAAAAAAAGGTCAGAATAAAAGGACTCTTTGTTTCAGCTTACCTTCGAGAGTTTCCTGTTTCATCCCACTTCTGACACCAGTTTTGTAGGGTTACTTCTTTTGTTCCTTAGCTCTGCTCTGGATGATAAGGGTGCGGCACACGTTTTCTTCAGGGCCCTGGGGTGACCACTGAAATCACACACACATGAACTGAGTGTTTTCACAAAAGTCCCCTCTTATTTGAAGAACACACAAAGAATTTATAGTGATGTATACGTCATACATGAGGTCACAGGAAATATATAAAAAATGTAGTTAACTTCACATCAGCATAAGGGGCCCACAGGAAATAAGAATGTTGTTATAGCACATAACAGAATATGCCCATATAACCATTTGTAGAGAGGATCATATATTGGAACCATATGTTACAACTTATACAAAAAGAAACTTGTGGAATGCTGCTTTATAAACATTTGATACAAGATTTAAAGTTACCCTCAACATGCTTAATATGTGAGATTCAAATTACCCATATAACATAATATATATATAATATATATATATACACATACATACACATATACACACATATTATATATATATATATATATATACATATACATACACATACATACAACATATCGTTAAGGGTCCTAACGCTGGTTTTGGCCGCCCGTTGGTATTTATAGTCAGTCAGGAAAGGGTTCTAACGCTCACTATCCAGCCGCGACTTTTCCATACCACAGATCCCCTTACGCCAATTGCGTATCCTATCTCCTAACGTGGTTTTGGGCGCCCCCGCTTGGTATTTAGAGTCAGTCAGGAAAGGGTCTAATGCTCACTTTCCAGCCGCGACTTTTCCATACCACAGATCCCCTTACCCCAATTGCGTATCCTATCTTTTCAATGGGAATTTCCTAACGCCAGGTATTTAGAGTCTTGGCTGAAAGTGAGCGTTAGAACTCTAACGACAAAACTCCAGCTGCAGAAAAAAAGTCAGGAGTTAAGAGCTTTACGGGCTAACGCCGGTTCATAAAGCTCTTAACTACTGTGCCTCTAAAGTACACTAACACCTAAACTACCTATGTACCCCTAAACCGAAGTCCCCCCACATCACCGCCACCTCTAATAAAAAATTTTTTAACCCCTAATCTGCGACCGCACACCGCCGCAACCTTACATTATCCCTATGTACCCCTAATCTGCTGCCCCTAACATCGCCGAACCCTACATAATATTTATTAACACCTAATCTGCCCCCCCCCCCCAACGTCCGGCCGCTACCTTACTACACTTATTAACCCCTATCTGCCCGACGGACCTCGCGCTACTCCTAATAAAATGTATTAACCCCTAAGCTAAGTCTAACCCTAACACTAACCCCCCCTAAGTTAAATATGATTTAAATCTAACGAAATAAAATAAATACTTACCTGTAAAATAAAGCCTAATATAGCTACAATATAATTAATAATTATATTGTAGCTATATTAGGATTTATTTTTAATTTTACAGGCAACCTTTGTATTTATTTTAACTCAGTACCAATAGCTATTAAATAGGTTAATAACTATTTAATAGCTACCTAGTTAAAATAAGTACAAAATTACCTGTAAAATAAATCCTTAACCTAAGTTACAATTAAACCTAAACACTACACTATCAATAAATTAATAACTAAACTACCTACAATTATCTACAATTAAATCAACTAACTAAATTACAAAACAAACAAACACTAAATTATATAAAAAAAAAAATTACAAGAATTTTAAACTAATTACATCTACTCTAAGCCCCTTAAAAAATAACAAAGCCCCCAAAATAAAAAATGCCCTACCCTATTCTAAAATAAAAAGTTAAAGGACCAGTCAACACAGGTAGATTTACATAATTAACAAATGCAAGATAACAAGACAATGCAATAGCACTTAGACTGAACTTCAAATAAGTAGTAGATTTTTTTTTATGAACAATTTTAAAAGTTATGTCTTTTTTCTACTCCCCCTGTACCATGTGACAGCCATCAGCCAATAACAAATGCATACATGTACCATGTGACAGCCATCAGCCATTCACAAATGCATACACACTTATTCTTGTACATGCTCAGAAGGAGCTGGGGACTCAAAAAGTTTAATATAAAAAGACTGTGCACATTTTGTTAATAGAAGTAAATTGGAAAGTTGTTTAAAATGGCATGCTCTTTCTGAATAATGAAAGTTTAATTTTGATTTGAGTGTCCCTTTAACAGCTCTATTACCTTACCAGCCCTTAAAAGGCCTTTTGCAGGCATGCCCCAAGAAAACAGCTCTTTTGCATTTAAAAAAAAACATACAATACCCCCCAAACATTACAACCCACCACCCACATACCCCTAATCTAACCCAAACACCCCTTAAAAAACACTAAGCCCCTGAAGATCTCCCTACCTTATCTTCACCACGCCAGGTATCACCGATTCGTCCAGAAGAGGGTCCGAAGTCTTCAGCCTATCCGGCAAGAAGAGGTCCAGAAGAAGGTCCAGAAGTCTTCATCCTATTTGGCAAGAAGAGGACATCCGGACCGGTAGACATGTTCATTCAGGCGGCGTCTTCTATCTTCATCCATCCGGCGCGGAGCGGGACCATCTTGAAGCAGCCGACGCGGATCCATCCTCTTCTTCCGGCGACTCCCGACGAATGAAGGTTCCTTTAAGTGACGTCATCCAAGATGGCGTCCCCTCAAATTCCGATTGGCCAATCCGAATTAAGGTAGGAAAAATCTGATTGGCTGATTGAATCAGCGAATCAGATTCAAGTCAATCAGATTGAGCTCGCATTCTATTGGATGATCGGAACAGCCAATAGAATGCAAACTCAATCTGATTGGCTGATTGGATCAGCCAATCGGATTGAACTTGAATCTGATTGGCTGATTCAATCAGCCAATAAGATTTTTTCCTACCTTAATTCCGATTGGCTAATAGAATCCTATCAGCCAATCGGAATTTGAGGGACACCATCTTGGATGACGTCACTTAAAGGAACCTTCATTCTTCGGGAGTTGCCGGAAGAAGAGGATGGATCAGCGTCGGCTGCTTCAAGATGGTCCCGCTCCGCGCCGGATGGATGAAGATAGAAAACGCCCGCCTGGGAATGAACATGTCTACCGGTCCGGATGTCCTCTTCTTGCCGAATAGGATGAAGACTTCGGACCCTCTTCTGGACCTCTTCTTGCGGATAGGATGAAGACTTCGGACCCTCTTCTGGACGGTTCGGTGATACCCGGCGTGGTGAAGATAAGGTAGGGAGATCTTCAGGGGCTTAGTGTTAGGTTTTTTAAGGGGTGTTTGGGTTAGATTAGGGGTATGTGGGTGGTGGGTTGTAATGTTGGGGAGGTATTGTATGTTTTTTTTAAATGCAAAAGTGCTGTTTTCTTTGGGGCATGCCCCGCAAAGGGCCCTTTTAAGGGCTGGTAAGGTAAAAGAGCTGTAAACTTTTTATTTTAGAATAGGGTAGGGCATTTTTTTATTTTGGGGGGCTTTGTTATTTTTTTAGGGGGCTTAGAGTAGGTGTAATTAGTTTAAAATTCTTGTAATCTTTTTTATTTTTTGTAATTTAGTGGTTTTTTTTTGTTATTTAGTTTAGTTGATTTAATTGTAGATAATTGTAGATAGTTTAGTTAAATAATTTATTGATAGTGTAGTGTTAGGTTTAATTGTAACTTAGGTTAGGATTTATTTTACAGGAAATTTTGTAATTATTTTAACAAGGTAGCTATTAAATAGTTATTAACTATTTAATAGCTATTGTACCTAGATAAAATAAACACAAAGTTGCCTGTAAAATAAATATAAATGCTAAAATAGCTACAATATAATTATTTGTTATATTGTAGCTATATTAGGGTTTATTTTACAAGTAAGTATTTAGCTTTAAATAGGATTAATTTATTTAATAAGATTTATTTTATTTCGTTAGATTTAAATTAAATTTAACTTTAGGGGGGTGTTAGTGTTAGGGTTAGACTTAGCTTTAGGGGTTAATACATTTATTAGAGTAGCGGTGAGGTCCGGTCAGCAGATTAGGGGTTAATACTTGAAGTTAGGTGTCGGCGATGTTAGGGAGGGCAGATTAGGGGTTAATACTATTTATTATAGGGTTTTTGAGTCGGGAGTGAGGCGGTTTAGGGGTTAATACATTTATAGTAGTGGCGGCGAGGTCCGGTCGGCAGATTAGGGGTTAATAAGTGTAGTTAGGTCGCGGCGACATGGGGGGGCAGATTAGGGGTTAATAAATATAATATAGGGGTCGGCGATGTTAGGGGAAGCAGATTAGGGGTACATAGCTATAATATAGGTTTGCGGGCGGTTGTACGGAGCGGCAAATTAGGGGTTAATAATAAATATGCAGGGGTCAGCGATAGTGGGGATGGCAGATTAGGGCTTAATAAGTGTAAGGTTAGGGGTGTTTAGACTCGGGGTTCATGTTAGGGTGTTAGGTGCAGACTTAGGAAGTGTTTCCCCATAGGAACAATGGGGCTGCGTTAGGAGCTGAACGCTGCTTTTTTGCAGGTGTTTTTTTTCAGCTCAAACTGCCCCATTGTTTCCCTATGGGGGAATCGTGCACGAGCACGTTTTTGAAGCAGGGCCGCGTCCGTAAGCAATGCTGGTATTTAGAGTTGCCAGTGGCGGTAAAATTATGCTCTACGCTCCCTTTTTGAAGCCTAACGCAGCCCTTCAGAGAAGTCTAAATACCAGCGTTGTTTAAAAGGTGCGGGGGGAAAGAAAAATACGTGTAGCTAACCCCTTCTAACGAAAAACTCTAAATCTAGGTGTATGTGAGTTAAACCAGACATAGAATGATAGTTAAAAAATTATACCTATTCCTTGTACAATAATCTATGCCTGTAATTTGGTGGGTGTTCCAAATTCATCTTCAAAATTCTGTCAATCTTTAAAAGAAATGGAAAAAGAGAAGGGAAATTAACCTATTTAAAATGATGCATATATAACAAAATTGCATATAAATATATGCCATATATACTAAAAAAACATATTTTTGTATATATATCTCATAAAAAACACACCTTTCACTAAAGGGTGCAGATTACACTAAAAGGCTTGGATGTCTATATCTACATTGAGACCCTTCGGCTGCATGCAGTCCAATTCCCTTATCCAAAATGTTTCCCTTTGTCTTAAATGGAGGAGTCTATTGGTGTCCCAAATAGTAGGGGCAATCCACTCCACAATTTTAACTTCAAGACCCTCAATACTCCAAACTATTGACTAGATTACGAGTTTTGCTTTAGAGGCTATGCGGTGCTAACGAGCAGTTTATGCTCACTACTCACTTACAGACAGTGCTGGTATTACGGGTTTTTACAAACCCAGACAAGAAGTGAGCGTTTGAGCAATATTTTGCTCCTTACCGCACTCCAGTACCAGCCCTGCTTATGTTAGAGGTGAGCTGGTGTAACGTGCTCGTGCACGATTTCCCATAGAAATCAGCGGGGAGAGCTGGCTGAAAAAAAGTCTAACACCTGCAGCGCAGCGTTTAAAACTCCTTAACACAGCCCCATTGATTCCTATGGGGAAATACATTTTATGTCTACACCTAACACCCTAACACCCTAAAATGAACCCCGAGTCTAAACAACCCTAATCTTACACTTATTAACCGATAATCTGCTGCCCCTGACATCGCCGACACCTACATTATAATTATTAACCCCTAATCTGCCGCTCCAGACACCGCCGCCACCTACATTATACTTATGAACCCCTAATCTGCTGGCCCCAACATTGCCGAACCCTACATTATATTTATTAACCCCTACTCTGCTGCCCCCAATGTTGCTGCCACCTACCTACACTTATTAACCCCCTAAATCTGCCGGTCCCCAACGTCGCCGCCTACTATAATAAACATATATAACCCCCTAAACCGCCGCACTCCGCCTCGCAAACATTAGTTAAATATTATTAACCCTAATCTGCCGGCCCCTAACATCGCCGCCCACCTACTTACATTTATTAACCCCTAATCTGCCACGCCAACGTCGCCGCCACTATACTAAATGTATTAACCCCTAACCTAAGTCTAACCCTAACCCTAACAGCCTCTAACTTAAATAGAATTAAAATAAATCTAAATAAATATTCCTATCATTAACTACATTATTCTTATTTAAAACTAAATACTTACATATAAAATAAACCCTAAGCTAGCTACAATATAACTTATAGTTACATTTGTAGCTATCTTAGGATTTATTTTTATTTTACAGGCAAGTTTGTATTTATTTTAACTAGGTACAATAGTTATTAAATAGTTATTAACTCTTATGAACTCTGATGAAGCGCATGTGCTCATGCGCGAAACGCGTAAGATTGGAGCTTACCTTGCATCAGAAAGCCTACCTTGCAATAAACCTTCTTCCTGTACTTGGACTCAGCCCTTCTTTCTTCCTCATTTCGCGTGTATTTATTTTAACTAGGTACAATAGTTATTAAATAGTTATTAACTATTTAATAACTACCCTAGCTAAAATAAATACAAAGTTACCTGTAAAATAAAACCTAATACTACACTATAATTAAATTATTTCCCCTAAATTAAATACAATTAAATAAATAATAAAATAAAAGTACAAAAGAAGACAAACACTAAATTACAGAAAATAATAAACAAATTACAAGATTTTTAAACTAATTACAGCTAATCTAATCCCCCCTAACAAAATAAAAAAGCCCCCCAAAATAAAAAAAGCCCTACCCTACACTAAATTACAAATAGCCCTTAAAAGGGCCTTTTGCGGGGCATTGCTCCAAAGTAATCAGCTGTTTTACCTGTAAAAAAAATTACAAATCTCCCCCAACATTAAAACCCACCACCTACACAACCAACCCTACTCTAAAACCCACCCAATACCCCCCTTAAAAATACCTAACACAAACCCCTTGAAGATCACCTTACCGGAGAGAAGTCTTCATCCAACAGGGCAGAAGTCCTCAACGAAGCTGGGCGAAGTGGTCCTCCAGACGGGCAGAAGTCTTCATCCAGACGGCATCTTCTATCTTCATCCATCCGGCACGGAGCGGGTCCATCTTCAAGACATCCAACGCAGAGCATCTCTTCATCCGACGGCTAAGACTGAATAAAGGTTCCTTTAAATGACGTCATCCAGATGGCGTCCCTTCAATTCCGATTGGCTGATAGAATTCTATCAGCCAATCGGAATTAAGGTAGAAAAAATAGGATGGAGCTCGCATTCTATTGGCTGATTGGAACAGCCAATAGAATTCCAGCTCAATCCTATTGGCTGATGGCATCAGCCAATAGGATTGAACTTCAATTCTATTGGCTGATTGCATCAAACCAATAGGATTTTTTCTACCCTTAATTCCGATTGGCTGATAGAATTCTATCAGCCAATCGGAATTGAAGGGACGCCATCTTGGATGACGTCATTTAAAGGAACCTTCATTCAGTCTTAGCCGTCTGATGAAGAGGATGCTCTGCGTCGGATGTCTTGAAGATGGACCCTCTCCGTGCCGGATGGATGAAGATAGAAGATTCTGCCTGGATGCCCGTCTGGAGGACTACTTCGCCTGGCTTGGATGAAGACTTCTCCCGGCTTCATTGAGGACTTCGGCCCGGTTGCATGAAGACTTCTCCCAGTAATGTGATCTTCAAGGGGTCAGTGTTAGGTTTTTTTAAGGGGGTATTGGTTGGGTTTTAGAGTAGGGTTGGTTACGTGGGTGGTGGGTTTTTAATGTTAGGGGGGATTTGTAATTTTTTTTACAGGTAAAAGAGCTGATTACTTTGGGGCAATGCCCCTTTTGTCATTTAGTGTAGGGTAGGGCTTTTTTTTATTTGGGGGGGGGGCTTTTTTATTTTGTTAGGGGGATTAGATTAGGTGTAATTAGTTTAAAAATATTGTAATTTATTATTTTCTGTAATTTTGTGTTTTTTTTGTTGTACTTTAGATAATTTTATTTAATTGTATTTAATCTAGTATAAAATGAAATCCGGGGACATTTTTTTTTTATTATTGGCAAATGGTAAAAAAACTATATTATTAGCATATATTCCTCAAATTATATATGCAATGTATTTGGTATGGGTTTATGGAGTGATTGTATGATATATACGTTATTTCTCACATTTTCTCTAAAACACACAAACACACACACAAAAGCATACGTATACACACATGCACATACACACACACACACACACAAGCATACATATATACACATACACAAGCATACATATATACACATACCCACACACACACACACACACACACAAGCGTACATATATATACACACACACACACACACATACAAGCATACATATATACACATACACATACACACACACAAGCATACATATATACACATACACATACACAAGCATAAATATATACACATAGGCAAGCATACATATACACACATGCGCATACACACAAGCATACATATACACACATACACATACACAAGTATACATATATACACATAGGCAAGCATACATATACACACATACACACACATACAAGCATACATATACACACATACACATACACAAGTATACATATATACACATAGGCAAGCATACATATACACACATACACACACACACAAGCATACATATACACACATGCACATACACAAGTATACATATATACACATAGGCAAGCATACATATACACACATGCACATACACACACACACAAGCATAAACATACACACATGCACATACACACACACACAAGCATACATATACACACATGCACATACACACACACACACAAGCATGCATATACACACATGCACATACACACACACAAGCATATATATATACACACATACACAAGCTCTTCCCCTCCTGACCTGCCGCGCTGCCTGCTATACACTGGGACAAAGTGACGTTATCAGGACGATCACTTCCTCCCAGTGCTTGGCTGCAGTAACAGGAGCCGGGGGACTGTTACACAGGAACCAAGGACTTTTCCGGGGACATAATTTTTCCGGGGACAGTCTCCTCAATCCTGGGACTGTCCCCTAAATTGGGGACGTCTGGTCACCCTATCATAGATACAAGAAAGGGGAAGTATCCATGTCATAGCATATGAGAGGACAAGTTAGATTCTAGGCAAAAAGCTTTTGCATCTGTATTTGCAGCAATACGGAACTATCTTTACTGCTTAAACGCAATTTCATTTGTTATACTGAACTGTTCTATTATATATTGTGCACCATATGAACTCTCCAAGTAGGCTAGTTTTTTGCTCTCTCTTTTTGTGAGGGGCCCATAGTTTTGTGTTTGTGTGTCTGTTTGTCCCATGTGTTTGGCCACATTCTTGTATTAATAAGATTGTATTCATATATGTTGGTTTTTATATATACATTTGTATGATTACATAAATTGCTACCTTTTGCATATTACTCCACTGTCTCAGTAATTTTATTTTTTATAATGTGAGTGTGCTTGGCCCCTGGTCTTTGGATACTGCTTTTTTTTGTATATCCACTTTTCTTCATTAACTCTTTGCATATATTGTTCCCAGGTTGCACCACCCTTGCATATTTAATTATTATTATTATAGTTGAATGGGCTACATTCTCACTGTAAATGCTATTAAGTCCCTAAGTGTGAGAATATTATGTTCTTTTGTTCTTTTTCGGTTTTTCAAAAATGAATATTTTTTTCTGACTTAGATATAGCTGGTGCAAAGTACAAAGAGATAACAAGTGGTAATGTTTTTACTGTCCCTCATTTTGCTTCTTCCTTTATACATGACAGCAAGTTAATTATTAGCCCACACTGTTTACCAGCCCTGTTTTTATTTATCATAAGAAACAACAAACATTATTTATAAATCCATTTCCGGTAACTTGGTGTCAATAGATAAATGTTTAACCACTCAAACATTTCATATGCACTTCAGTGCGTGGAAAGTATAAAAAGGCAATCATTTAGGCATTTTATTGGTAACTCAGGTGTACATAGGCCTAGATTTGGAGTTCGGCGGTAGCCGTCAAAACCAGCGTTAGAGGCTCCTAACGCTGGTTTTGGCCGCCCCGCTGGTATTTGGAGTCAGTGATTAAAGGGTCTAACGCTCACTTTTCAGCCGCGACTTTTCCATACCGCAGATCCCCCTACGCCATTTGCGTAGGCCTATCTTTTCAATGGGATCTTTCTAACGCTGGTATTTAGAGTCGTTTCTGAAGTGAGCGTTAGAGCTCTAACGACAAGATTCCAGCCGCCTGAAAATAGCAGGAGTTAAGAGCTTTCTGGCTAACGCCGGTTCATAAAGCTCTTAAATACTGTACCCTAAAGTACACTAACACCCATAAACTACCTATGTACCCCTAAACCGAGCTCCCCCCACATCGCCGCCACTGGATTAAAATTTTTAACCCCTAATCTGCCGACCGCCACCTACGTTATACTTATGTACCCCTAATCTGCTGCCCCTAACCCCCGCCGACCCCTGTATTACATTTATTAACCCCTAACCTGCCCCCCACAACGTCGCCGCCAGCTACTTAAAATAATTAACCCCTAATCTTCCGACCGCAAAGCGCCGCCACCTACGTTATCCCTATGTACCCCTAATCTGCTACCCCTAACACCGCCGACCCCCTATATTATATTTTATTAACCCCTAATCTGTCCCCCTCAACGTCGCCTCCACCTGCCTACACTTATTAACCCCTAATCTGCCGAGCGGACCTGAGCGCTACTATAATAAAGTTATTAACCCCTAATCCGCATCACTAACCCTATCATAAATAGTATTAACCCCTAATCTGCCTCCCTAACATCGCCGACAGCTACCTTCAATTATTAACCCTAATCTGCCGAGCGGACCTCACCGCTATCTAATAAATGTATTAACCCCTAAAGCTAAGTCTAACCCTACACATAACACCCCCCTAAGTTAAATATAATTTACATCTAACGAAATAAATTAAACTCTTATTAAATAAATTATTCCTATTTAAAGCTAAATACTTACCTGTAAAATAAATCCTAATATAGCTACAATATAAATTATAATTATATTATAGCTATTTTAGGAATTAATATTTATTTTACAGACAACTTTGTAATTATTTTAACCAGGTACAATAGCTATTAAAATAGTTAAGAACTATTTAATAGTTACCTAGTTAAATAATAACAAATTTACCTGTAAAATAAATCCCTAACCTAAGATATAATTAACCTAACACTACCCTATCAATAAAATAATTAAATAAACTACCTACAATTACCTACAATTAACCTAACATACACTATCAATAAATAAATTAAACACAATTCCTACAAATAAATACAATTAAATAAACTAGCTAAAGTACAAAAATAAAAAGAACTAAGTTACAGAAAAAAAAAAATATTTACAAACATAAGAAAAATATTACAACAATTTTAAACTAATTACACCTACTCTAAGCCCCCTAATAAAATAACAAAGCCCCCCAAAATAAAAAATTCCCTACCCTATTCTAAATTAAAAAAGTTACAAGCTCTTTTACCTTACCAGCCCTGAAACAGGGCCCTTTGCGGGGCATGCCCCAAGAATTTCAGCTCTTTTGCCTGTAAAAAAAAAACATACAATACCCCCCCCCAACATTACAACCCCACCACCCACATACCCCTAATCTAACCCAAACCCCCCTTAAATAAACCTAACACTAAGCCCCTGAAGATCTTCCTACCTTGTCTTCACCATCCAGGTATCACCGATCCGTCCTGGCTCCAAGATCTTCATCCAACCCAAGCGGGGGTTGGCGATCCATAATCCGGTCCAGAAGAGGCTCCAAAGTCTTCCTCCTATCCGGCAAGAAGTGACATCCGGACGGCAAACATCTTCTCCAAGCGGCATCTTCGATCTTCTTCCATCCGGAGCGAAGCGGCAGGATCCTGAAGACATCCAGCGCGGAACATCCATCCCGGACCGACGACTGAACGACGAATGACTGTTCCTTTAAGGGACGTCATCCAAGATGGCGTCCCTCGAATCCGATTGGCTGATAGGATTCTATCAGCCAATCGGAATTAAGGTAGGAATTTTCTGATTGGCTGATGGAATCAGCCAATCAAGAATCTAGTTCAATCCGATTGGCCGATCCAATCAGCCAATCAGATTGAGCTCGCATTCTATTGGCTGATCGGAACAGCCAATAGAATGCGAGCTCAATCTGATTGGCTGATTGGATCAGCCAATCGGATTGAACTTGATTCTGATTGGCTGATTCCATCAGCCAATCAGAAAATTCCTACCTTAATTCCGATGGCTGATAGAATCCTATCAGCCAATCGGAATTCGAGGGACGCCATCTTGGATGACGTCCCTTAAAGGAACAGTCATTCGTCGTTCAGTCGTCGGTCCGGATGGATGTTCCGCGGCTGGATGTCTTCAGGATCCTGCCGCTTCGCTCCGGATGGAAGAAGATCGAAGATGCCGCTTGGAGAAGATGTTTGCCGGTCCGGATGTCCTCTTCTTGCCGGATAGGAGGAAGACTTTGGAGCCTCTTCTGGACCGGATTATGGATCGCCAACCCCCGCTTGGGTTGGATGAAGATCTTGGAGCCAGGACGGATCGGTGATACCTGGATGGTGAAGACAAGGTAGGAAGATCTTCAGGGGCTTAGTGTTAGGTTTATTTAAGGGGGGTTTGGGTTAAGATTAGGGGTATGTGGGTGGTGGGTTGTAATGTTGGGGGGGGGGTATTGTATGTTTTCTTTTACAGGCAAAAGAGCTGAAATTCTTGGGGCATGCCCCGCAAAGGGCCCTGTTCAGGGCTGGTAAGGTAAAAGAGCTTGTAACTTTTTAATTTAGAATAGGGTAGGGAATTTTTTTATTTTGGGGGGCTTTGTTATTTTATTAGGGGGGCTTAGAGTAGGTGTAATTAGTTTAAAATTGTTGTAATATTTTTCTTATGTTTGTAAATATTTTTTTATTTTCTGTAACTTAGTTCTTTTTTATTTTTTGTACTTTAGCTAGTTTATTTAATTGTATTTATTTGTAGGAATTGTGTTTAATTTATTTATTGATAGTGTAGTGTTAGGTTAATGTAGGTAATTGTAGGTAGTTTATTTAATTATTTTATTGATAGGGTAGTGTTAGGTTTAATTATAACTTAGGTTAGGATTTATTTTACAGGTAAATTTGTTATTATTTTAACTAGGTAACTATTAAATCGTTCTTAACTATTTAATTGCTATTGTACCTGGTTAAAATAATTACAAAGTTGCCTGTAAAATAAATATTAATCCAAAATAGCTATAATATAATTATAATTTATATTGTAGCTATATTAGGATTTATTTTACAGGTAAGTATTTAGCTTTAAATAGGAATAAGTTATTTAATAAGAGTTAATTTATTTCGTTAGATAAATATTATATTTAACTTAGAGGGGTGTTAGTGTTAGGGTTAGACTTAGCTTTAGGGGTTAATCATTTATTAGAATAGCGGTGAGCTCCGATCGGAAGATTAGGGGTTAATAATTGAAAGTAGGGTGTCGGCGATGTTAGGGAGGGCAGATTAGGGGTTAATACTATTTATGATAGGGTTAGTGAGGCGGATCTAGGGGTTAATAACTTTATTATAGTAGCGCTCAGGTCCGCTCGGCAGATTAGGGGTTAATAAGTGTAGGCAGGTGTCGGCGACGTTGTGGGTGGCAGGTTAGGGGTTAATAAATATAATATAGGGGTCGGCGGTGTTAGGGGCAGCAGATTAGGGGTACATAGGGAGAACGTAGGTTGCGGCGGTTTACGGAGCGGCAGATTAGGGTGTTAAAAAAAATATGCAGGGTGTCAGCGATAGCGGGGGGCAGCAGATTAGGGGTTAATAAGTGTAAGGGTAGGGGTGTTTAGACTCGGGGGGTACATGTTAGGGATGTTAGGTGCAGACTTGGAAGTGTTTCCCCATAGGAAACAATCGGGCTGCGTTAGGAGCTGAACGCTGCTTTTTTGCAGGTGTTAGGTTTTTTTTTCAGCTCAAACAGTCCCATTGTTTCCTATGGGAGAATCGTGCACGAGCACGTTTTTTGAGGCCGGCCGCGTCCGTAAGCAACTCTGTATCGAGAGTTGCATTTGCGGTAAAAATTCTCTACGCTCCTTTTTTGGAGCCTAACGCAGCATTTGTTTGAACTCTCGATACCAGAGTTAATTTTATGGTGCGGCCAGAAAAAAGCCAGCGGAGCGTTAACAGCCCTTTTACCGCCCGAACTCCAAATCTAGGCCATAATGTTTTTCAGACTTCCATGCCCTTAATCATTGTTTATGAGCAGCTTAGTATATTGAATGTTTTGACAGGTCTAGGAATGCATCTATAACTGATGGTAAGAATAAGCTTAGGGACTTATTTAAAATGCAAGATTAGAATAGATTAGAGTTAATATTACAATTGTGTAAATATCAGGTATTTAAACTCAAATAAAACATCCTTCCTCCTGATTAAGCATTTTCGGAAAAAGGCTTCCCTTGAAAACACAGTACCTTAAAAAAATATCATTGTTTGGGGTGGAATAAGGGTGCATCAGTCAACCATATAATGAGCTCTGCATAATACTGGGGTATATGGGTGGATTGCATAAATTAAGCTATTTCTTAAAAAAGGTACCATCTGAAAGAATATTTATAGTGCGGCAGTAAGTATAGAGCTGTGTGGCCAATATGTAAAATGCTATGGGGTATATTTTAACATAGTGCGAGCGGACATAATACCAATGTAGCGTATGATGTCCGCTGCACATCAATAAATGCAGACAGCATACGCTGTCAGCATTTATCATTGCACCAGCAGTTCTTGTGAACGCTAGCAGGGGATGTCAATCAACCGGATAGTATTCCGATCGGGTTGATTTCTGTCCGTGTCCTCAGAGCAGGCAGACAAGTTATGGAGCAGCTTGATAAATAGCATTCCACACTAGCCTTAGTGTGCAACGATAAATGCGGGCAGTGTATTGCTGCCCACTAGATGCAAAGCCGGGCGGACAGCTGAGAATATGTACTGCCCTGTCTGCCTTATCATGTTAAATCTGGCTTTTAGGGGAAGATGTAAACAGGCAACAAAGATGTCCAAACACTAAACTGTACAAACATTGACTGTATGGAACATGACATTGTTTTTCCCTTCTGTCATTGTTTGCATAGTTCAGTGTTTATATCTGTCCCCCCTCAGGCAAACGAGGGGGGACCCATATACCACAACTTTATAAAAAAACTCAGCGGAACAGGAAATTCCACAATTTTTAGAATTAAAGGGACACTGAACGCAAAATTGTTTCTTTCATGATACAGAGTAGAGCATGCAATTTTAAGCAACTTTCTAAATTTACTCCTATTATCAATTTTTCTTCATTCTCTTGCTAACTTTATTTGAAAATAAGGCATCTAAGCTTTTTATTTGGTTTCAGACCTCTGGAAAGCACTTTTTTTATTGGTGGATGAATTTATCCACCAATCAGCAAGGACAACCCAGGTTGTTCACCAAAATGGGCCGGCATCTAAACTTACATTATTGCATTTCAAATAAAGATACCAAGACAATGAAGACAATTTGATAATAGGAGTAATTAGAAAGTTGCTTAAAATGTCATGCTCTATCTGAATCACAAAGAAAAAAAATTTGGGTTCAGTGTCCCTTTAAAGAACAAGGAAAAGCAAAATATATTATAAAATTATATTGCAACCTTTTTTAATATGCTTAATTAAACACTTTATGTTATATTCTTAAACTATATAATGTCCCTTTAAGCCTTGACTCTTCATTGTGCATTTGAATTTGTATTTACATCCAGTTGGTTCATTGTTTAAAAAAGTAATATTTATTTTCAGCAAAATCTGCATTTCTCAGATGGCAGGATGAAGTCAAATTGATGTCATTCTTTAAAAACCAGTAATAGAGACTAGACGAGTTCATAAAAGCTATTACTGAGCTTTTATTTCAGCATACTTGAACATTTAAAAAAAGAGCTAAAGACTATTCATTAAACTTTTACTTTGCATTTCAGCTATAATGAATACAGATCTAATCAATCCACTGGGGAAACTAAATATTGTTTAATGATATAAAAGCCAACTTGATTATGATTCCTGGTTGACTGCCTGCCGCAATTCTCAGATATGTCAGAACTTAGAGGAAAATGTTCAGACAGATAGAAATAGATATCTGTATATTTCATTGGTCAAAGTATTTTGCTGTGTTTACATTTGCAAGTCATTAAAATAATATTTTTTAAGCTACTGGAAAAGTTAATAGAGCAGTAAAATAATAGAATGCACGTGGTATCACAATTCGGATATGCAGAATTCATTTTAAAGTTGCAATTTGAGCTCCTGAAAATTCATAGAAATCTTTTTAAATGTCTTTTCAAAATTAAAAACAAAGGGCTAGATTTCAAGTTGCACACTAAAGTTAACGAGGGTCACAATCCTATACTATAAAAGGCCAAGTTTGTTTGTCCGAAGCTGTCATGCGCAGTAGAACACACCTGGCCTAATAGTCCCTACCTGATCTGCGGCAGAAGTGGGCATGGCCGGCGTGAAGGGGGCATGGCCGGGCGTGGAGTGCCATGAAAGGGGCGTAAAGGGGCGTGTAAAGGGGCATGGCCGGGCACAGTCGCTCATGCAAGATAGAGGGAAGAGAGAGGGAGAGAGAGAGAGAGAGGGAGAGAGTGAGAGCACAAAAGAGAGGGGGAGAGAGAGCACAAAAGAGGCTGAGGAGAGCACAAAAGAGAGGGAGGGGAGAGAGAGAGGGGAGAGAGAGAGAGGAGGGGAGAGAGCACAAAAGAGAGGGGGGGAGAGAGCACAAAAGAGAGGTGGGAGAGAGAGCACAAAAGAGAGGGGGAGAGAGGGGCAGAGAGAGAGAGCACAAAAAGAGAGGGGGGGAGAGCACAAAAGAGAGGGGGGGAGAGAGCACAAAAGAGAGGGGGGAGAGCGCACAAAAGAGAGGGGGGGAGAGAGCACAAAAGAGAGGGAGGAGAGAGCCCAAAGAGAGGGGGGGAGAGAGCACAAATGAGAGGGGGGGAAGAGCACAAAAGAGGGGTAGAGAGCAAAAAGAGAGAGGGAGAGAGAACACAAAAGAGGGGGGGAGAGAGCACAAAAGAGAGGGGGGGAGAGCACAAAAGAGGAGAGAGAGCAAAAAAGAGAGGGGGGGAGGAGAGCACAAAAGAGAGCGGGGGATGAGAGCACAAAAGAGAGGGGGGGGAGAGAGCACAAAAGAGAGAGGGAGAGAGCACAAAAGAGAGGGGGAGAGAGAGAGCACAAAAGAGAGGGGGGGAGAGAGAGCACAAAAGAGAGGGGGGGAGAGAGCACAAAAGAGAGGGGGAGAGAGCACAAAAGAAAGGGGGGGAGAGCACAAAAGAGAGGGGGGGAGAAGCACAAAAGAGAGGGGGGAGAGAGCACAAAAGAGAGGGGGGGAGAGCACAAAAGAGAGGGGGGGAGAGAGCACAAAAGATGAGGGGGGGAGAGAGAGCACCAAAAGAGAGGGGAGGAGAGAGCACAAAAGAGAGGGGGGGAGAGAGCACAAAGAGACGGGGGGAGAGAGCACAAAAGAGAGGGGAGAGAGAGCACAAATGAGAGGGGGGAGAGCACAAAAGAGGGGGTAGAGAGCACAAAGAGAGGGGGGAGAGAGAACACAAAAGGGGGGGGGGGAGAGCACAAAAGAGAGGGGGGGAGAGCACAAAAGAGAGAGCACAAAAGAGAGGGGGAGAGAGCACAAAAGAGAGGGGGGGAAGAGAGCACAAAAGAGAGGGGGGGAGAGAGCACAAAAGAGAGAGGGAGAGAGCACAAAAGAGAGGGGGAGAGAGAGAGCACAAAAGAGAGGGGGGGGAGAGCACAAAAGAGAGGGGGGGAGAGCACAAAAGAGAGGGGGAGAGAGCACAAAAGAGAGGGGAGGAGAGAGCACAAAAGAGAGGGGGGGAGGAGAGAGCACAAAAGAGACGGGGGGGAGAGAGCACAAAAGAGAGGGGAGAGAGAGCACAAATGAGAGGGGGGAGAGCACAAAAGAGGGGGTAGAGAGCACAAAAGAGAGGGGGGAGAGAACACAAAAGGGGGGGGGGGGGAGAGAGCACAAAAGAGAGGGGGGGAGAGCACAAAAGAGAGAGAGAGCACAAAAGAGAGGGGGGGAGAGAGCACAAAAGAGAGGGGGGGAGAGAGCACAAAAGAGAGGGGGGGAGAGAGCACAAAAGAGAGAGGGAGAGAGCACAAAAGAGAGGGGGAGAGAGAGAGCACAAAAGAGAGGGGGGGAGAGAGCACAAAACAGAGAGGGAGAGAGAGCACAAAGAGAGGTGGAGAGAGAGAGGCACAAAAGAGAGGGGGGGAGAGAGCACAAAAGAGAGGGGGGGAGAGAGCACAAAAGAGAGGGGGGAGAGAGAACAAAAGAAAGGGGGGGAGAGCACAAAAGAGAGGGGGAGAGAGCACAAAAGAGAGGGGGGGAGAGAGCACAAAAGAGAGGGGGCAGAGCACAAAAGAGAGGGGGGAGAGAGCACAAAAGAGAGGGGGGAGAGAGCACAAAAGAGAGGGGGGGAGAGAGCTCAAAAGAGAGGGGAGGAGAGAGCACAAAAGAGAGGGGGGGGGAGAGAGCACAAAAGAGACGGGGGGAGAGAGCACAAAAGAGAGGGGAGAGAGAGCACAAAAGAGAGGGGGGAGAGAGAGCGCAAAAGAGAGGGAGAGAGAGAGAGTGCAAAAGAGAGGAGGAGAGAGAGAGCGCAAAAGAGTGGGGAGAGAGAGAGCACAAAAGAGAGGGAGAGAGAGAGAGAGCGCAAAAGAGAGGGGGGAGAGAGAGAGCGCAAATGAGAGGGGGGAGAGAGAGCACAAAAGAGAGGGGGGAGAGAGAGAGCGCAAAAGAAGAGGGGGGAGAGAGAGCGCAACAAGAGAGGGGGGAGAGAGCGCAAAAAGAGGGCGGAAGAAGGCGCAAAAGAGAGGGAGAGAGAGCGCAAAAGAAATGGGGGGAGAGAGAGCGCAAAAGAGAGGGGGACGAGAGAAAGCGCAAAAAGAGAGGGGAGAGAGAGTGCAAAATGAGAGGGGGAGAGAGAGAGCAAAAGAGAGGGTGGAAGAGAGAGAGCAAAAGAGAGGGGGTGAGGGTGAGAGCGCAAGGGGTGGGACGCTGTACTGCAAAAAATGGCCCGTGTGAACGGGCTTTAGGACTAGTAAGAAATATTGTGCTCTAACTTGCGTGTTTATTACAAGTGCAAAGTAAACGAAGTGCGCTTGAACTCCAAGAAAAATTTGCGCTTGTCGGTGTTAGCACCAAGCCAACATAATTATATTAAAATGAAGTGTTACACTAATATGTACACTATCTGATACAAATATTAATTTAAATATTAAAACTTTTTTTTAAGGGTTAAAAAGGTATATGGTATATGTTTGGGAAAAGTCTATTATGTTTGTGTGAGAGGCTGTATATATATATATGTATATATATATACATACATTGTCATACATATATATAAATATATATATATATATATATATATATACATACGTCTCGATATATGTCTAAATATGTGTATGTGTGTATATACATTTAATATACACATATGAACGCATATATACACATATCATATATGTATAATACAGCCATACAATGCAAGCTCTCAATCAATGGGGAGTGGGTGATAAAATAATGCAATGCAAGCTCTCAATCAATCACACTGGGAACAAGTCAAGGGTGCAAAGACTTATGTAATCACCCTAGGCCTAGACATATACAAAACATGGAAGGGGACTGTACTCTCAGACTGAACTGGGTACACATCCTATGACCCTTCAACATGCACAGCCCTGGGTGCTCAATAGCACTCACAGGAAGCGGTACTGTCCCAAGAGTCCCAGGCAGTCAACCCCAGACAAGTCTGAGTGCAAGGCACATAGGGAACATTACAAAACAAATTAATACAACACACAGAGGAAGTTTTGCACTCACTTGCAAGCACTCAGCTAAGACTGTGCAACCTTGACTTGTTCCCAGTTTGTTTGATTGAGAGCTTGCATTGTAATAACAAATAGATAATCCCTTTATCACCCATTCCCCAGTTTTGCATAACCAACTCTGATATATATATATATATATATATATATATTTAATCTTTATGATTAAATGTATCTAAGGCCATGCAGACTGACCCTTATCTCAGTGCTTTTTACAATCTGGTATGTAAGCCAATTAGTGCTGGTTCTTGTACTATTATCAATCTCGACGGGAGTGACAACATGTTATCTATATTGCACACATGAACTAGCACGGTCTGGCTGTTTTTAAAATTTAAAAAGCTAATTAAAAGCTCTGAGATAAGGGTGACATGCAGGGGCTTTGAAACAGGCAAACTTATAGGTTATAAAGTATATAAATATAACAATGTTGGTTATGCAAAGATAGGGAATGGGTGGCAATGGCAAATGCGTTATCTATCTTTTTAAATAAAACCAAGTAGACTTCCCTTTAATTGAAATTATAGATTACTATCTAACAGCATTTTTACGCATTTAAGGTTAACATTTTCGTCTTTCAAAGTTTTATTGCTACCTCCACATCTCAAATAAAAATGATGTATTGTTTTATATCAGCTTCTACGTAATTTTATAGGTTATCTATCATTTTAAGTAGAATGAGAAAGGGTATTTATCAAATAAAAATGATATGTAGTTTCACATTGATTTTAACAACCTTTTAAGAGCCATGCTTTATTATTATTAGTAGGTAAGTTTCTCATTTGAAGCCTTGTTATATATTGAACTACTGAATTGCTAAAAGGTGTTAGATCACAATAAAATGTCAGACTTTTACTTTAACTTATTTAAATGTAATTACATGGATTTCAGTTGTATTTTACCCGTTTGCAGTGGAATTTCCCTTAGTAAATATAAAAATAATATATTTTTTTAAAAATGTGCACTTATAAAAAATGCAATAAAAATATATTTGTAAAGTGTGCTTAATGGAAAACCAAAATAAATAAATTCAAGCCCATTTAGACGTATTTCTGGATGAACACTAGCACTCTATAAAAATGTTTATATGTACTGCATAAAAAAGTCATCTTTATTTTATGTCTGTATATACACAGGAAGAGACTGATTAATCATTTCTGTGGCAGAAAGGCTAAGTAGCAAACTGGTCATGATGTAAACAAGGAATGTAACACTTAGAGCATTTAATTTTAATACTGATGTCCTTTGCATGTCCATTCTTATCAATCAGAGAGCATTATGTGTCTTTTTAATTCAAACCCAATTCAAACCCATTAATCTGATGCTTTTCAGATGCATCTGTAGCAGAAAAAACACCCCCATATCTTGTATTGGAATATTAGTATGCCCACTAATAAATTAAAAACTTTTCAGGCTGCTTATCAAAAAATATTTGCATTTTTTTCAAATTCAACTAATTTGACCTGTAAAAAAACAATTTTAAATGTTAATTTTGACTGTTTGTATTTTTCATTAAGAAATGAGTATATCAACTGACAAAGAACAATAATAATAATAAGAAGAAGTAGAAGAATAAAGAAGAATTGAAAATTCTTCTTTCTTTCATGTAATTGGCAAGAGTCCATGAGCTAGTGGCATATGGGATATACAATCCTACCAGGAGGGGCAAAGTTTCCCAAACCTCAAAATGCCTATAAATACACCCCTCACCACACCCACAATCCAGTTTCACAAACTTTGCCTCCTATGGAGGTGGTAAAGTAAGTTTGTGCTTCATTTTCTACGTTGATATGCGCTTCTCAGCATTTTGAAGCCCGATTCCTCTCAGAGTACAGCGTTTGTCAGAGGGATGTGAAAGGAGTATCACCTATTGATTCTATGATTTTCCTCACAGGAAATCTTTTCAAAGGTTCTCTGTTATCGGTCATAGAGATTCATCTCCTACCTCCCTTTTCAGATTGACGATATACTCTCATATTCCATTACTTCTACTGATAACTGTTTCAGTACTGGTTTGGCTATCTGTTATATGTGGATGGGTGTCTTTCGGTAAGTATGTTTTCATTACTTAATACACTCTCAGGTATGGTTTGGCACTTTATGCATTATTATAAAGTTTTAAATATATGTATTGTACTTATATTTGCCATGAGTCAGGTTTATGTATATTTCCTTTTGCAGACTATCAGTTTCAAAATTGGGAATAATATTTAGGAAGTTATTTTTTTTATTACTTGGGGTATAGTCTTTTCTTCAAATTTGACTGCTTTTTCATTAATTTCCCGTGGGCAAAATTTGGCTTGCGAGGTCGCAAAATGCTGATATTTATTATGTCATTCTTGGCGCAATAATTTTTTTGGCACGAAGGTATGTCTCGGTGACGCAAATTCGTCATTTCCGGATCTTAGTTAACGCCAGGTTTCCTTACACAAGGTTGCATCTTGCCATAACGCGAGTTGTGTCATTTCCGGATATTGTTAGCGCCAAAAAATTTCATTTTCCGTTGTGCATCATACTTGGCGCCAAATTATTTATTTATTTAAACCTTCTTCCTATATGCCTCTTGCTCTTTTTTATGCTCAGAGGGCTATGCTAGTTTGCATTTTTTTCCCATTCCTGAAACTGCCATATAAGGAAATTGATAATTTTGACTTTATATGTTGTTTTTTTCCTCTTACATTTGCAAGATGTCTCAATCTGATCCCTGTCTCAGAAACCACTGTTAGAATCCTACTGCCTAATAACAGTTCTACCAAAGATAAGTGTATCTGTTTGTGGAGATGATATCTCCAGCTGTAATATTGTAACAGTTGTCATGACAAGCTTTTGCATGCAGAGAATGTATCCTCCAGTATTAGTACAATGCCTGTTGTTTCTTTCAACATTTGATGTACATGATATCCCTGTGAATATAAAAGATTTTTTATTGCTGATGCGATTCAGAAGGCTTTGCCTGCAATTCCGCCCTTCTAATAAACATAAAAGGTCTTTTTGAAACTTCTCATAAAGTTGATGAAATTTCAAATGCCCAACAAACATACTGAATTAACCTCCCTCTGATGAGGATCTATCTGGTTCAGAAGATCCTTTCTCAGATATTGACACTGACAAATCTACTTATCTCTTTAAGATGGAATATATTCGTAAAGAAGTGTTGGTTACTTTGGATATTGAGGATTCTAGTCCTCTTGTTACTAAAATTAGTAAATGTTTAAATACTGTTTACAAACCTCCTGTGGTTACTCCAGAGGTTTTTCCAGTTCCTGATACTATTTCTGATATGATTTCTAAGGAATGGAATAGGCCTAGTACTTCTTCTATTCCTTATTTAAGGTTTAAGAAGTTGTATCCTTTGCCAGCAGCTAGGAAAAAAAATCCCCCAAAGTTGATGGGGCTATTTCTACTCTTGCCAAAAACGTACTACTATTCCTATGAGATAGTACTTCTTTTAAGGTTCCTTTAGATAGCAAACTTGAATCTTATCTAAAGGAAGCTTATTTATTTTCTGGCTATATTCTTAGGCCTGCTATATCCATGGCTGATGTTGCAGCGGCATCAACGTTTTGGTTGGAAAGGCTTAGTGCAACATGAAACAGATTTGGATTTGTTTTAGAATTTTTTGCTTGCTTCAACATGCTACTCATTTTATCTGTGATGCTATTTTTGATATCATTAAAATTGATGTTAAATCTATGTCTTTAGTTATTTTAGCTAGAAGAGCTTTGTGACTTAAATATTGGAAAGCTGACATGGTATCTAAGTCTAGATTACTATCTCTTTCTTTCCAAGGTAATATTTATTTAGTTCTCAGTTGGATTCAATTATCTCAAACTATCACTGGGGGGAAGGGAGTTTTTTTTCCTCAGGATATAGTCCTAAGGGTAAATCTAAAACCTTCTTCAAGTTAGAATAGATCCAAGCCCTTTAAGAAACCAAAGCTAGCCCCAAGTCTGCATGAAGGTGCGGCCCTCATTTTAGCTCGGCTGGTGGGGGGGGGAGATTTAATTTTTTTCAAAACATTTGGACAGATTCTGTCCAAAATCAGTGGGATGCAGAGTGTTGTCTCTCAAGGGTATCGAATAGGATCAGAGTTAGACCTCATGTGAGAAGATTTTTTTCTCTCACACGTCCCAGTAAATCCAGTAAAGGTTTATGCTTTTCTGAAGTATGTTTCAGATCTGGAGCTTTCAGGGGAAATCATACCAGTTCCATTTCAGGAACAGGGTCTGGGGTTTTATTCAAATCTATTCATTGTCCCATAGAAAGAAAATTTATTCAGGCCAGTTCTGGATCTGAATTTTGAATAGTTTTGTAAGAGTGCCATCTTTCAAATGTTAGCTATAAGGACTATTCTGCCTTTTATTCAGCAAGGTCATTATATGTCCACGATAGGCTTACAGGATGCATATCTTCATATTCCGATTCATCCAGACCATTATCGGTTTCTGAAATTCTCTTTTCTAGACAAGCTTACCAATTTGTCGCTTTTCCATTTGGCCTAGCGACAGCTCCAAGTTTTTTCTCAAAGGTACTTGGTGTCCTGCTCTCTGTGTTCAGAGAAAAGGGCATTGTAGTGTTCCTTATTTGGATGATATCTTGGTACTAGCTCAGTCTTTACATTCTGCCAAATCTCACACGAATCAACCAGTAGTGTTTCTTCCACAACATGGTTGGAGGATCAATTTACCAGAAAATTCCTTGATTCCTCAGACAAGGGTCACCTTTTTAGGTTTCCAGATAGATTCAGTGTCCATGACTCTGTCTCTAACAGACAAGAGACAATAAAAATTGTCTCGATCATTCTCTTTGCTTGTTAGGGAGCTGTCTGGAGATCTCTGACAGCACAAGGAGTTTGGAAACCTCAAGAGGCTACCAATTAATATTTTAGAACTCCATGCTATTTTCAGAGCTCTTCAGGTTTGGCCTCTGTTGAAGAGAGAATAATTTATTTGTTTTCAGACAGACAATATCACAACTGTGGCATGTGTCAATCATCAGGGTGGGACTCACAGTCCCCTAGCTATTAAAGCAGTATCTTGGATACTTACTTGGGTGAAATCCAGTTCTTGTCTAATTAATGCGGTTCATATCCCAGGTATAGTCAATTGGGAAGTGGATTATCTCAGCCCTCAGACTTTACATCCGGGGGAGTGGTCTCTCCATCCAGATGTGTTTTTTTTTTCTGATTGTTCAGATGTGGGGTCTTCCAGAAATAGATCTGATGGCTTCCCATCTAAACAAGAAACTTCCCAGGTACTTGTTCAGTTCCAGGAATCCTCAGACGGAGTCGATACAGTAGATGCGTTAGCAGTTCTTTGGTTTTACCAACCTGCTTATATTTTCCCGTCTCTAGTTCTTCTTCAAAGAATGAGCTCCAAGATCATCATGAAACAATTGTTTGTACTTCTGGCAGTACCAGCATGGCCTCACATGTTTTGGTATGCGGATCTTGTTAGGATGTCCGGTTAACAACCGTGGCCACTTCCTTTAAGACCAGACCTTTTGGGGCCTAGTTATCAAGCCGTCAACCTCAAATACGCTGCGGAATTCCAGCGTATTTGTGGCGAGGCTGATTCGCCTTAGTTATCAAAGGCTCGAGACCGGCAAAAGTAGAATTTTGTGACGTAAACTTCGATCCGCCGGACTCAGTCCGACACAGATCGATTCTTACGTCACTCCAGATGTTCCGCACACAAGTGCGGCACATTCTCACTACTTTTGCTAGTTATCAAAAAACTAGCAGGTACGCTCGGCACTTTTACGGCCCAGCGTACCTGGTTTTCAAACCGACACCCCTGGAGGTGGCGGATCCCATAGGAATCAATGGGAGTCTGACCATAGCGAAAGTACAAGTTCGCTGCTGACAGACATCCCATTGATTCCTATGGGAGCTGTCTACACCTAACACCCTAACATGTACCCCGAGTCTAAACACCGCTAATCTGACCCCCCCTACACCGCTGCAACTAAATAAAGTTATTACCCCCTAAACCACCGCTCCCGGAGCCCACCGCAAGCTACTCTATACATATTAACCCCTAAACCGCCGCTCCCGGAGACCACCGCAACTATAATAAATGTATTAACCCCTAAACCGCCGCTCCCTGAACCCGCCGCAACCTATATTAAATGTATTAACCCCTATCCTGCCCCCCCTACACCGTCGCCACCTATAATAAATTTATTAACCCCTAATCTGCCCCCCACTACTCCGCCGCCACTGTAATAAAATGATTAACCCCTAAACCTAAGTCTAACCCTAATCCTAACGCCCCCCTAACTTAAATATTAATTAAATAAATCTAAATAAATTAACTCTTATTAACTAAATGAATCCTAGTTATCCCCTGAAGATCATCCTACCTTGAGTCGTCTTCACTCATCCGAGCCACCGATGGAACTGAAGAGGACATCCGGAGCGGAAGAAGTTAATCCTCCAAGCGGCGCTGAAGAAATCTTCCATCTGATGAAGTCATCATCCAGGTGGCGCTGAAGAAGTCTTCGATCCGGCCGATGTCATCTTCAAAGAGGCGCTGAAGAGGTCTTCTATCCGGGCGAAGTTATCTTCCAAGCCGGGTCTTGAATCTTCCTTCCGCCGACGCGGAACCACCTTCTTCACCGACGGACTACGACGAATGACGGCTCCTTTAAGGGACGTCATCCAAGATGGCGTCCCCTCAATTCCGATTGGCTGATAGGATTCTATCAGCCAATCGGAATTAAGGTAGGAAAAATCTGATTGGCTGATGGAATCAGCCAATCAGATTGAGCTCGCATTCTATTGGCTGTTCCGATCAGCCAATAGAATGCGAGCTCAATCTGATTGGCTGATTGGATCAGCCAATCGGATTGAACTTGAATCTGATTGGCTGATTCCATCAGCCAATCAGATTTTCCTACCTTAATTCCGATTGGCTGATAGAATCCTATCAGCCAATCGGAATTGAGGGGACGCCATCTTGGATGACGTCCCTTAAAGGAGCCGTCATTAGTCGTAGTCCGTCGGTGAAGAAGGTGGTTCCGCGTCGGCGGAAGGAAGATTCAAGACCCGGCTTGGAAGATGACTTCGCCCGGATAGAAGACCTCTTCAGCGCCTCTTTGAAGATGACATCGGCCGGATCGAAGACTTCTTCAGCGCCGCCTGGATGATGACTTCATCGGATGGAAGATTTCTTCAGCGCCACTTGGAGGATTAACTTCTTCCGCTCCGGATGTCCTCTTCAGTTCCATCGGTGGCTCGGATGAGTGAAGACAACTCAAGGTAGGATGATCTTCAGGGGATTAGTGTTAGGTTTTTGTAAGGGGGGTTTGGGTTAGATTAGGGGTATGTGGGTGGTGGGTTTTAATGTTGGGGGGGGGTTGTATTTTTCTTTTACAGGCAAAAGAGCTGAACTTTTTGGGGCATGCCCCCACAAATGGCCCTTTTAAGGGCTGGTAAGGTAAAAGATCTTTGAAATTTATTTAATTTAGAATAGGGTAGGGATTTTTTTTATTTTGGGGGGGTTTGTTATTTTATTAGGGGGCTTAGATTAGGTGTAAGTAGCTTAAAATTGTTGTAATATTTTTAACATGTTTGTAACTTACTTTTTTATTTTTTGTAACTTAGCTTTTTTTATTTTTTGTACTTTAGTTAGTTTATGTAATTGTATTTAATTGTAGTTATTTGTAGGTAGTTTATTTAGTTAATTTAATGATAGTGTAGTATTAGGTTTAATTGTAACTTAAGTTAGGATTTATTTTACAGGTAATTTTGTATTTCTTTTAGCTAGGTAGTTATTAAATAGTTAATAACTATTCTAACTAGCTAAAATAAATACAAAGTTACCTGTAAAATAAATATAAATCCTAAGATAGCTATAATATAATTATTAATTACATTGTAGCTATCTTAGGGTTTATTTTACAGGTAAGTATTTATTTTTAAATAGGAATAATTTATTAAAGTATAGTGTAGTGTTAGGTGTAATTGTAACTTAGGTTAGGATTTATTTCACAGGTACATTTTAGCTAGGTAAGCTATTAAATAGTTAATAACTATTTAATAGTTATTGTACATGGTTAAAATAAATTGAAAGTTACCTGTAAAATAAATATAAATCCTAAAATAGCTATAATATAATTATTATTTATATTGTAGCTATATTAGGGTTTATTTTAAAGGTAAGTATTTAGTTTTAAATAGGATTCATTTAGTTAATAAAAGTTAATTTATTTAGATTTATTTAATTAATATTTAAGTTAGGGGGGCGTTAGGGTTAGGGTTAGACTTAGGTTTAGGGGTTAATCATTTTATTACAGTGGCGGCGGCGTAGTGGGGGGCAGGATAGGGGTTAATAAATTTATTATAGGTGGCGACGGTGTAGGGGGGGCAGATTAGGGGTTAATAAATTTATTATAGGTGGCGACGGTGTAGGGGGGGCAGGATAGGGGTTAATAGGTTTAATATAGGTTGCGGCGGGTTCATGGAGCGGCGGTTTAGGGGTTAAACTATTTATTTAGTTGCGGAGAGGTGCGGGATCAGCAGGATAGGGGTTAATAATTTTATAATAGAGGGCGACGGTATAGGGGGGGGCAGGATAGGGGTTACTAGGTATAATGTAGGTGGCAGCGGTGTCCGGGAGCGGCGGTTTAGGGGTTAATACATTTATAAGAGTTGCGGCGGGGTCTAGGAGCGGCGGTTTAGGAGTTAATACATTTATAAGAGTTGCGGCAGGGTCTAGGAGCGGCGGTTTAGGGGTTAGTAACTTTATTTAGTTGCGGGGGGCTCCGGGGGCGCCGGTATAGGGGGTAGAACAGTGCAGTTTAGTGTGAGTGCTTAGTGACAGGCTAGCAATAAAGCTGGGAAAAAGCCGAAGGGCAGCGAGATCGGATGAGTGATAACTGTCACAGTCCGCTGCTCATCGCCCCGCGGCTTTTTGACAGCTTTATTTGATAACTTAGGCGTATTTTTTCAGGTCCGCGGCGGCGAAGGTAGGCGAGCTTAGGCGGACGTATTGGGCCGGCGAAGCCAGAAAAGTAGACGGCTTGATAACTACCCCCCACAGTCTCAAGGTCCGTTTTCCATCAGGATCTCAAATCTTTAAATTTAATGGTATGGAAATTGAACGCTTAATCATAGAGATTTCTCTGACTCAGTGATTAATACAGGCTCATAAATCTGTTTCTAGGAAGATTTATTATCGAGTTTGGAAGACTTTTATTTTATTTTACAGTTTCTTCAGGATGGTTTAGATAAAGATTTGTCTGCAAGTTCCTTGAAGGGAAAAATCTCTGCTCTTTCTGTTTTATACAGGCTTTGGTCCATATCAAACCTGTCATTAAATCAATCTCTCCTCCTTGGAGTCTTAATTTGGTTTTGAAGGCTTTACAGGCTCCTCATTTTGAGCCTATGAATTGTTTGGATATTAAACTACTTTCTTGGAAAGTGTTGTTCCTTTTAGCTATCTCTTCTGCTAGAAGAGTTTCCAAATTATCTGCTCTTTCTTGTGAGTCTCCTTTTCTGATTTTCCATCAGGATAAGGCGGTTTTGCGGACTTCATTGAATTTCTTCCTAAGGTTGTGAATTCTAATAACATTAATAGGGAAACTGTTGTTCCCTCTTTTTGTCCTAATCCTAAGAATTCTTTGGAGAGATCCTTACATTCTTTGGATGTTGTTAGAGCTTTGAAATATTATGTTGAAGCTACTAAAGATTTCAGGAAGACTTCAAGTCTATTTGTTGTCCTTTCTGGTTCTAGGAATGTCAGAAAGTGTCTGCCAAGACTGCCATTTCCTTGGCATCTTGGTTAAAGCTTTTGATTCATCAGGCTTATTTGGAGTCGGGTCAGGCCCCGTCTCAGAGAATCACAGCTCATTCTACTAGATCAGACTCCACTTTGTGACCTTTTAAGAATGAAGCTTCAGTTGATCATATTTGCAAAGCAGCAACTTGGTCTTCTTTGCATACATTTACTAAATTCTACCATTTTGATGTGTTTCAAGCAGCTGTTTAAGTTTGATTCCTCTTCTTATGTTTTAAGTTTTTTCTTTTCGATTATGAGAAAAACGTATTTTTTGGATGTGGATTTAATTTTTTCAGCGGAAAATGGCTGTTTTTATTTTATCCCTCCCTCTCTAGTGACTCTTCTGTGGAGTACCACATCTTGGGTATTAATATCCCATACGTCACTAGCTCATGGACTCTTGCCAATTACATGAAAGAAAACATAATTTATGTAACAACTTAACTGATAAATTGATTTCTTTCATATTGGCAGTCCATGAGACCCATCCTGTTTTTGGTGGTTTTGATTTTTTGTATAAAAAGTTCCTTTTTTTGATGCTTTCTACTCCTTTTTCTATCACCCCACTACTTGGCTATTCGTTAAACTCAATTGTGGGTGTGGTGAGTGGTGTATTTATAGGCATTTTGAGGTTTGGGAAACTTTGCCCCTCCTGGTAGGATTGTATATCCCATACGTCACTAGCTCATGGACTCTTGCCAATATGAAATAAATGAATTTATCAGGTAAGTTCTTACATAAATTATGTTTTCTTCTTCTTCTTGTTATTTGTCTGTTGATATACTCATTTCTTAATGAAAAGAATTACAAATATTTTTAAAAAGGCCCTTCTAATTTTTCATTTATAATTGCATTGATGTGTTTGAAAAAAAGTATATGGAGTTATTAATTTGATGAATATCATGAAGTTATATTATTGATTAATGGGGACAAACTGCACTCAAACATAGTATTAGGCAGTGATCATCATCAATGGTGAATTAATTATCTGCCTTTTTTACTTTATGTTTGTTTATGCATCTTTTGCTTTTGTTAAAGGGACATGAAACCATTTTTCTTCTTTCCTGATTCAGATGGAGTATGCAACTTTAAACAATTTTCCAATTTACTTTTATTATCAAAATTGCTTAATTTTCTTGGTATCCTTTATGGAAGGAGAACAAACTACTGGGAGCTAGCTGAACACATCCAGTAAACCAATGTTTAGATTAGTATATGCGCAGCCACCAATCAGCAGCTAACTCCCAGGTCCTGAGCCTACCTAGCAATTCTTTTCAGCAAAGGATACCAAGAGAACTAAGCAAATTAGATAAAAGAAGTATATTGGAAAGTTTAAAATAATATGCTCTATCTAAACCTTCTTCTTCAGTGATACTCATTTTTCTTATTTTTTTTTTTGGTCTACATGTGTTTGACTAGTATTTTAGTATTTGTTGATATATAATTTTTTCAATTCAATATGTTTTACTAATTCAATTGGGAAAAAAGGTAAAAAACATTAAACTTCTATTCTATAATTTTGTATTGTAATTCTTATTAGAATTGAACCTTTTGTGCCCGCTGGAATGGAGCCCACAAACAATTACACCCATGCTAAAGCCCCAAGTTGCAACACATTCCAGAGTAGAACACAGAGACTGATTGATAACTACATGTGTATGCCACCCCGAATTGGCTCACTGACAGTGTCTTGCTCAGCAGCTGCATGTGTAACCCATTTGGAGGTAGTAAATTCGTAGGCCTGGATCAGGGCGGCCTTAGGGTGTGACGGCGAGGGTGGCCGCCTCGGGTCCCACACTTAGGGGGGCCCCACGGGTTCAAACAAACATTTATTTTTGTAGAAATTTTTTTGACACTTTTTTTTTTTGGTGCCATTTTTTACATTTTTGGCCGCAATTAGTGAGGAGGCAGGGGCGGGAACAGGCCGAGAGGTACCGGGAGAGTCAGGTGTATATCAGCATAATCAGCCCGACCCAGCACCATTACACACCGCTAACACACCTACCAGCACTCCCGCAGGCAGAAATGCCTCCCGGAAGAGGCCGAGCACGGCAGGTAAGGGACTGTCATGTGTGTGTGCTGTTACGTTGCACAGTATTTATGTTAGCGCAGGGGATTCTGCAGTCTGCAGACACGCTCGGTGCTTGTATGGGTATTGCGTTTTTATTGTAAACTGATTCTATATTTAATATTTATTTACAAAACAGGCATAGTTTCTCCCTATTTTACCCCTCTGCTATAACTGGCACCTCTGTGCTGATTGCTGATTCACGTCGGAATGGCCTGCATCCTTGATAAAAAAAGTAAATGTGATGTGATACATCGGATACGCGTTTACCTATCTATGAAGTTACTGTTTAATACGCATTTTTGCTCTATGGCACATTTACAGAGTGCACACGTATATACAATGCATTCAGGAGATTAAGAGCATTTAATGTTCTGGTCACCTCACCTGAGATCTGAACTTTAGTAATAATTATAAATATATGGAAATGATTTGCAAAGACAATAATCAGGGCAGGGCAGAACATCAGTAGGTACAAAAGAGACTGGGGGACCACCTGCTACTCACAATACTTTGCTTGCTGCTTTTTGTTTGCATTGCTAATTGTCTTATTTTTAAATAAAGTGGGCTTCAAGCTCCTTACATCTGTTCTGAGGTTTCACCAGGGAATATCACTGGCATTAAAGGGGCAATAGTTTCTATGTATCTGATTTGGGATTTCATTTGACATAAAATTTTCATTAAGGGGGCTGCATGTGGAAAGCATATGATCTGAAGCCATACAGAAGCCTCTGGGACAGTGGAACTGCATGGGCATCATCATGTGTGTGATCTGAGATCTCATTTGGACTCTGGGATATGATTTGGACATATAGCTTAAATAAAGGGGTCTATAGTGACCAAACATCAGATAATAGTTCCCTCTAAGTCACGTAGCTGGCAAAAAGGGGACTACAGAGGCTGAGTGTGTGTGTGTGTGGGCTGTGTGTGTGTGGGCTGTGTGTGTGTGGGCTGTGTATGTGGGCTGTGTGTGTGTGGGCTGTGTGTGTGTGGGCTCTGTGTGTGTGGGCTGTGTGTGTGTGGGCTGTGTGTGTGTGGGCTGTGTGTGTATGGGCTGTGTGTGTGCTGTGTGTGTGCTGTGTATGGGCTGTGTGTGGGCTGTGTGTGGGCTGTGAGTGTGTGTGTGTGTGTGGGCTGTGAGTGTGTGTGTGTGTGGCCTGTGAGTGTGTGTGTGTGTGTGTGTGTGGGCTGTATGTGTATGTGTATTGTGCTGTGTGTGTGTGCTGTGTGTGTGGGCTGTGTGTGTGTGTGTGTGTGGGCTGTGTGTGTGTGTGTGTGGGCTGTGTGTGTGTGTGTGGGGGCTGTGTGTGTGTGGGCTGTGTGTGTGGGGTGTGTGTTTACACCTGTGTATTTATATATGTGTACCTGTGTATAGAAGTATCTCTGTGTGTGGCATCTCTTTAATGTTCTTATTATCATAAGAAAACACATAAAAATAAGGTGGGGCGGGGTTAGGGGCAGAGATTGGGTGGGGTTGGGCGGAGATTGGGTGGAGTTGGAGGAGGGAATAAAGGGGGCCCCATTTTCTCATCCTGCCTTGGGCCCTGAAATGGCTAGGGCCGGCCCTGGCCTGGATCAATCATTCATTTGGCATCTGAGACACAGCCCTCTCCTGGTTTGACTAATATCTCTCAAAACGCTCATTTTCAGTTTCCTTTAACAACATATCTTGTGATCCTATGCCTCTCTTAGTTGGAGTACCGCAAGGCTCTGTCTTAGGTCCCTTACTTTTCTTTCTCTATACATCCTCCCTTGGAAAACTTATAGCCTCATTTGGATTCCAGTACCACTTATATGCTGATGATACCTATATCTATCTTTCCTCTCCTGATATCTCTCCCTCTTTACTCAACCAGATTTCCAACTGCCTCGCTGCAATTTCCTCTTGGATGTCTTCACACTACCTCCAACTCAATCTGTCCAAAACTGAGCTGCTTCTTATTCCCCCCTCTTTGAGACATCCAACACCTGGCATTTATCTGACGGTTGGAGACTCTATTCTCAACACCTCACCCCAGGGTGCTGTCTTGGGGTTACACTTGACTCAGAACTCACATTCAACCCTCATATACAAGCACTTACCAAATCCTGACGTTCACACCTACGCAACATTTCCAGAATTTGTCCCTTCCTTACTCAAAAACTACAAAAATGCTTATTCATTCCCTCATTTTGTCACGCATTGATTATTGCAATCTACTTCTAAATGGCCTTCCAAAACACTGCCTCTCCTCCCTCCAATCTATTATGAATGCTTTTGCTAGACTCATCCACCTAAGTCGCCGATCTACATCAGCTGCTCCACTCTGCCAGTCTCTACACTGGCTCCCCATACACTCCAGAATACAATTTAAAGTATTAACCCTAACTTACAAAAGCACTCAACAGTCTAACTCCCAACTATAATTCCTCTCTCATTGTGAAATATTCCCCATCCCGTCCTCTTCGATCAACCTCTGACCTACGTCTCTCGACTCCTGTTATCTCTACGTCCCACTCCCGTCTCCAAGACTTCGCACATGCAGCTCCTGTCCTCTGGAACTCTCTACCCAACACCATAAGACTGTCTCCAACATTGTATAGCTTCAGATGCTTCTTGAAAACCCACCTATTCATAGAGGCTTACAATCTCTCCTCCATTTCTTATCCTAACCAAACTAATAAATCAACTACCTGACTCACTGCTACAACTACAACTTGGGTGTTTGGTGCAATCAATCAGTGAAGTTATTTTTTTTACCTTTTTATAAGTTATTTAAAACCCAGAGCATATACAACAGGCAGCAACTATTCAAAGATGGCCACAGCCAGTAATCCTTGCAAGATCATTAAAGTGATGGTAAATCCTAGCGTTTGTGAAACGCTAGGATTTATTATTGGAACAAATAAAGGGGACTTTCATTCATGAAGTATAAAATGATGAAAGCTCCTTTATTTGTTCCAAGCGATCGCCTCACTGAGCTGCTAAGGCAGCCCACCGGCAGAATGCTGTTTTCGCTATTTGGCTGAGCGGTGACTTTTCCTCATATATTTAACTTAACTTTTGTGTGCAATATTTTTTGTGAATTTTTTTTTAGATAGTGTTATTATGAGTGTAACTATACTTTGTGATGTGTTTGTGCAACTTTTTTGTTTCTCTGAAGTCGTGGTAATCATTCTAGCGTAAATTGCTATTGCACTCAGTCGCGTTTACTTTCAACTAGAATGAAAAAAATGCGTTTCTTATCCCTTGAAGTGTTCTGACCTCTTACACTGGCAGATTGTTATTTGGCTATACTGGTTTGATTTTAGCTTTCCCTGAGTTTGCTTCTGTATTAACCCTTTAAATTGACTTTGTATTTTTTTTTACCTTTGCATTTGTTTCATGACTTTGTGCTGCTTTAACCTGTGAGGTTTTGACTATTATGAATGTTGCTCCACAAACAGGGATGCCCCCTGTCTCCCCTTCTTTTTAACCTGACATAAGATCATTAGATCCCCTTGCAGTGAAACTACGACTTTCGTTTCCTGGAGTTAACATCAAGGGACCCTTGCTTCATTTAGCCCTATATGTGGATGACATGATGCTTTTTGTAGAATACCCTGCACAGCGTGTTCTCAATACTCTAGGGTTAATTTTGGATTTTGGTACCATTTCATGATACAAAGTCAACATGTCCAAATGGAAGATTCTATGGCTACAAAAATCTATTACCAACAATACTTCTAACCTGTTCTCTCACTTATCTGGGCATATATATAAGCGCCAACCCTACCTACTTTATGAGATAACCATTTCTAGACAGTGTGTAGAAATTAGTTCGCAGTTAGATGGGTGGTGATTGCTACCACTTTCATTAACAGGGTGAATTAGTCTTAAGAAAATAGTCACCCTCCCTAGGACTTTATACCCCTAACTTTTGCTCCCCTGCCTTCTTAATAAAAGGGATCTACATTGTCTCAACCAGGCAATGATGTGTTTTATTTGGAAAGAGAGGAAACCCCGTATTGAGAACTGGAAACTATACTCCTCTTTTGTAAAAAGTGGTCTAGGTTTTCCAAATTTCAAATTATATAATCGGGTCGCTCTGATCCGTATTGTCTTAAATTTTCAGCTTGAAACTAATCCTTTCTATATGCCTGACCCAGAGAGGACTTTCCTAGGAGGGTGGGAACTCTCACTTCTTCTGTGTAGACACTTTGTTACCTTTTTCTGTCATTTATAGTGTTCAGCTTGTGAACTAGGTTGTCTGTTTCAGAAGAGTTCAGGTCACATGTCCTCCCAGTATCCAATAGTGTGAGTAGATTGCCTGTTGTCTGTTGGAATTTTCTTTGCTGTTAAAGTCCAAATATAAAATACAGAGCACTCTGAAATATTGAAACATGGACTTGTAAAAGGAATATAGGATATGCTACATTAACTTGTTTCAGCTATCAAAAGCTTTTTTTTCAAGATGAGCTATTTCTATTAATTAATGCTTCCTTTATCAGTTAATGGATCCACCTCCAAGAGCATTTTTTGAATTTTCAAAGGTATATTCCCTCTCTTCAAGTAGCAGCAGTCGTGCATAAACATAAAAACAGTTCTCAATTGTGCACAATACTTAAAAAGGATTCATGTTTTTTTAAAAAGGTATTCCTTATCTTTATGGGGCAGCAATTGTGCATAAACATAAGAGAAAGATCAAGTATTGCAAAAACATACAAAATATTCTCAATTGTGCACAAACATAAAAAACTATTCAAAATGTATAGTAACCAAAATTGTATAAATATAGGGACAAAAGAATAAAGTATGAAAAAATATAAATACAAAGCAGAAATATATAATAAACATAAAACAGTTCTCAATTGTGCACAAACAATTTTCAATTGCGCACAATACTTAAAAGTAATTCATGTTTGAAGGGGGCGGAGCTAACTCTGGAGCTGAACGGTCGCACATCACGGCAGCTCCGGCTATATTTTATTTAAAAATCCAAATTTGGCGACCGTTCATGCTCTCAGGCTTTATTACCAATGTGAATTTACGGGTCCTAGCAGCCTAATAAGCTAAAATTGTAACGAGAGGCACTCGATGAATGGACCCCTGCAGCTGTGACACTTATCTGGCTAAACTGGGACTCCGGGAGCGGCCATCTTTATATACACGTGGCGATTAGTGGTGGAAGTGTGTTTGGCTGCGGCTTGATAATATTCCACAGTGGCACCCTCAACACTATTTTATTATGGAGCTGTCAACGTACATAGTCAGGGAGATCAGTACTCTCCTGGATGCTTGCCAAGTTGAGCTTGAACACGAACTCACACTGTTGTCCAGATCAGCTGAAGCGTTACCTACAGCATTCAAAGCCCATCCCCACTACTGCATGACCGACTATCAAGGTGGTGGTGCTTTGGGGCCCCAGTGTCCATCACCTTTTCAGCGTGACATGGGGGGGATGGCAGAAACTCCCAACACTGCAGCAGCAGAGGAACCTCCTAGGCCGGAGGTTGAGATCCCACAGTGCGGAGCAGAGAGTCCGGCTGCACGGCTTGCTGTACATGAAGCACTAGCTCAAGCCAACAACCAGACCGTTCAGAAGTATATGGCTCTGGGAAACCCCCAGCCAGAGCTAGAGGCGTCTGCCCAGGGAAAATACTTGGTGATACCTCGTAAATGGCAAGTGATCTCTTCTATGGCTCCTGATAGCAAACAAGCCCAGGATGAGGAGGACACAATCCTCTTAACAGCTTGTAAAGTGTTTGTGCCGGGAACTGTGTTAATTTACACCCGGTATGTACATAGGCATATGGACTGGGACCACTTAAGATGCCGGATGACTATTCTTGCTCACAATACCCCTACGGGCTTGCATACATCTCAAAAAGCCGGTGTGGACTAAGAAGTTGCCTTGACTTTATTTTGTAGCAGTCTTTCAATATATAAATCTTTTGTAGTCTGTTAACATGATTCTGCTCAGGTCCTATCTTATATGATGGCTAGTTAGCCGGATCTGCCTGTTTACATAATTCTGCAACCAGTAATTACCATTTTAATGTTTATATATATATATATGATGTTCCTATAGTTGGTTAACTGTTCTATGATGTTCAAGGTACACTTCAGGGGCCATAGTTTGTTATAGTTTGTCACTGTGTGTTTGTGTTATGCTAACTTGCTCAAGTTCTCTATTACTTTGTTCAACTATGTTATTCTCCACTTTAGAATACTTTTCTTTACAGCATTATTTTGATGGACACCAGGTGGTATTTGAACCTTCCCACTGATGAGAACATGATCTCTGTATATGGAGCATATGGGTATATTGGCCCGGGTATTTGTGGGAGGCTCTAGTGAAATCTGAATTACCATTATAGGTCTTCCCTTTCAGACAAAAAGAGTAATAGGACATCAGCTAATTCACAATATGAGGGGAAGTGGTTGTCTAGCTTACCTTTGCAAGCTTTGTTAAGGTCTCAGGGATATCTATGTCTGATCTAAACGTTAACCGGTTATATGGGTTTCAAGCAGACCGACATACTTGAGACCCTGGTTTTTCCATTTTTAGTGTGTGGGGTACCGTGCTACCAGCGGCCGGGGTGGTGTGGGCTTCCGCACATGGGGAATGCTAGTTACATAGATACTGTGACAATAGAGATTCCTGAGAGAAATCTGACCGCCTATCCCAATAACTCATGGAAAATTACATAGCTCTTTTTAGTATGCTAGCTGAGTACAACCTATATAGGAACTACTTAATGGACACGCTGATGGTGTATTGGATACACGGGTGCCTAAGCAACCACAATCTATTTAAGCTCCATATGTATTCCTATGAACCAACAATTACTCTCTCAAATACCCGGAATAGTACCCTTGTTGGAGTACTAGATATTAGGAGAACTTTATCAACATAGACATTGTTAAACGCTGTAACACTACATCGGTTCTGCCAGATTTCTAGGTTTATTATGTGCACATATGTCGGACTCCATTTTAATAACTCAACCTCCACAACATTTCTATTTGATCACTCTCCTTCCCCCCTCTCCCCCCCCCCTATACTCCATTGGGCTCACCTCGTGAGCATAGGAAAATAAATCATATAGCAATCCCATCCTCTATTACATATAATATTGATATATATATATTGTTGTCCATATATATAATTTCATGTGACATAGTGTTCTCTTATTAATTTACCGTTCCATTTTCCTTGTCACAATCTTAGCTGATATAAGAGCTTGTTCTATATTACAAAAATAAGAAACTGCAGATTCATACTCTGAGATCCAAAAGTGGTCTCTACCTGACTCTGATTGCCTTCTATACTGTTGTATTCTCTGTTTATGACAATATGAGGTCCATGAGTGGCCTTATAGTTTTTCTTTTTCAATGGCATATAGTTTGAGCGGTATATACTGTACATATTCAGCTTGCTGATGTCTGGTCTTCATACTATGAGATAGTTGGATTCATAACAATTGTTTTTATGTTTGTATCTGTTCTTATGTAACATACACGGACATATATGTTTTGTATACCCTTATTGAATCTCAATAAAAAAAAAGTAATTCATGTTTTATTAAAGAGTTATTCCTTAACTTTATGGGGCAACAATTGTGCATAAACATAAGTTAAAGTCCAAGTACTGGACAAACATAAAAATGATGCTCAATTGTGCACAAACATAAAAACTAAAATGATTCTCAATTGTGCACAAACATAAAAACGATTCTCAATTGTGCACAAACATAAAAATTATTTTCAATTGTGCACAAACCTAAAAACTGTTCAAAATGTGGAGTAACAAAAAATGTATAAATATAGGGACAAAAGACTGAAGTATGAAAAGACATAGATACAAAGCAGAAATATATAGTAAGGTGGGTAGTATTAGAAAGATACCATTAAATTAGCTACATGTTATCAATAAACATCTAGCAAGCCTCATATTGTTTTTTACACATTCTTACATAAGCGTGACTGGTTTATATGTCATCATATTTAAAAGGTTATTATATAAAGTTATTTCTACTAATTAATGGTAGAATATATAATAGGAAAGTATATAATCGAAGTAAGAAGGGGAAACAGGACTAATGTGACTATACTTGTATGATAGATTATTTCATACTAAAGAATTGATGTTTAGTTCAGCATTGAGACCTAGAGGATCCAAAGTCTTAAAGTTAAAAATTAATTCAGCTTCAGTTTTCAACAGAAGTTTATTTATGTCGCCCCCTCTCCAGTCACTTTTTATTTTTCTATTTCCCCAATATTTCAGACCTGTGGTACTTTGGTTATGCACTTCTCTAAAGTGTCGGGATAAAAGATGTCCTTTAAAACCATGTTTGATATTTAGTAGATGCTCCTTATTCTGTCTCTCAGGGGCGTAAGGTCTCCTCTAGATACTGTTTACTACAGGGGCACTGTATAAGATATACTATATTTTTATCTGTACATCTAAATAGATTCCTAATCTCATATTTTATGTTAGTAACTGTAGAGGTTACCATTTTTGTTTTATTACTAAAGCTACATGCTTTGCAGCTCAAGCATGGATAGAAGCCTTGCAATGCCTGACCTTTTAGATTTGTACATACATTCTTTTTAGGTTCTCTTTTTAGTGTGCGGGGGCTAAAATGTTATTCAAGTTTTTAGCTTTCTTAAACACAATACTGGTTCTATCATTTAATAGCTCTCCTATTACTGGATCCATTTGTAACAGAAACCAGTGTTTGTTTAGAATCTGTCTTACTTTTTTATGATGGATGTTATAATCAGTGATAAATGGGATGGTTATTTTATCCTCTTTGTCTTTAACCCTATCTATTCTTCTTTTTCCCATCATATTTTTTATTCTGTCTTCCCTTTTAGCCTGTAATTTTACCTTCTCAATTAGTTCTTTCTTATAGCCTCTCTTTTCAAATTTCTTTGTGAGGTTATCTGCCTGTGTTGTAAATTGTTCTATAGTTGAACATTTTTTTCTGATTCTAAGAAATTGATTGAATACAATGCTAAATTAGATTTAGCTCATTGACTGAAAAGGCTTTTTAAAAAAAGGGAAAATATATATAAAAGCACTTGATGTTCATCTGAAAAAACAAATTTTAGCACCTTTTTGCACAAACAGAAGCTCTCTTGATGGTGTCCTTTTAGTGGAGAATCTGAATGTTTGTACAACAACCAGGATGACACTGAAAGAAAATGAGCATTTTTAACTCTAGAGTCAAGAAGCTTGAGAAGTGGAAATCGTTGTTAACCCAGCTTGGGAGGGGGGGGGAGAGAGTTTTTTGTTCTCCAATTGCTGTAGTTGTTGGGGCACTTTTTTTTAGCTAGAGCACTGATTGGAGAACAGTTCAAACCGTTAGTTCACAAAAATGATGAGTTTTGAAGTAGGCGGCCAGAGCGCGGGGTATTAGAATAACATGGTTAGATTAAAAAGCAAGTTACAGTGTATCTTCAACGCTGCGGAATCTGTTGGAGCTTTATAAATAAAAAATAATAATAATAATCTTTATTAGAAGTGATCAATTAAAGTCTCTCTAAAATATCGCTTAGATTCTGGACTTGATTTAGAACATATAAAGTTTACTATCACCTTAAATATATATTTCTATATATATATTGGATGATGCAATGTAAAATATACAGTATATCTATGCCTATATATATATATAGTCTTGGATACCAGTTGAGAACTTGCCTGAGAAAATATGTTTGTATACCAACATAACGGTGGGTAAAATCCCTGAAGTGTCAGACTACTTTACAGAACTGTCACTTAAATCTAAGACATGATGGTCTGTGTGAGTCATTAGGGGGTTGATTCTCTTAAGAGCCTAATTTGCATATGTAACATATCAATCGTTTATTGCCGGACTGCACAAAGTATATATCTCTGTCTCAGGAACACCCATTCCTTAAGAAGTTGGCATCTAAGTGTTGTTTTGAGACACACAGATAACAGTGGGCTTTATTCATACTTTTGGAGATTCCTATTACAAAGTATAACTAGCACTTCTTAAGGGAGACATACACTATTTTGAATCTGAGTATATTAGGTGCTCATTTAACATGGTAATACTTTATATCCTTGTGGCTGCTAAACTATATACTATGCTAAGCTTTGTCTGACTAGCCAGCTGTCTCTGGGTTTTTAATAGACTGGGGAGGCCCAGTCTGATTTTTTTTTAAACTTTTAGTATTGCACACAATTGGGGTCATTTTTCTACATTACCTTTTCTTTTGCACATTTTTTTTTTGGATGATTAAACTATTGTCTTTTCTGATACCTTAGTGAATAAGTATTGTCATTATTCAATTAGTAATATATTTTTCCTTTGACTGGAGAGATTATTTGTGGACAGACAAGGTTCGCTTTTGAACCTGTCTGCATTTCATGGCAAATTGTGGGGAACATTTGACATTTGTTAATGTCCTATTAAAGATACATAATATTCCAAAGGTAATTCATCTTGTAATAAGGACTAGTTTTCAATCATGTAGCCCGAGGCTGTATATTCATGGCTGTAATGTTTATTTTTTTTGTAAATTAATTCTATTAATCCATTCACAGCGTCATGCTCTCCCAGAGATTTCTGTAATATGATTTTTGGCATTTTTTGGCAAATATATTTCACCTCTTAGCAAATAGCCATGCGGTAAATCCGGCTCCCATGGACGCCAAATTGGATTTACCACATGGCTATTGGCTAAGAGGTGAAAACGTCACCTCTTAGCAAAAAACTTTTTTGGCTGTGGGCTGCCGTAGCAGCTAAGAATGGCGAACGGTTGAAACGAATAAAGGCACTTTCTGCATGAAGTATCTTATACTTTATAAATTAAAGTGCCCTTTATTTGTTTCAACAGTCAACCCTAACGTTTCAAAAACGCTATGGTTGACTTTCACTTTGAATAAAACTATTTAAATTGCTGAAACGTTGTTGAAATATGACTGATTAACCTATTAAACTGGAAAGTTCACCTCCCAATAATTTCATAATTATCTTTGTACTTATAATGGTATATAACAAAATCAGTAATTTTCTGATATAACTGGAAAAATTATTTTAAAGGTTATTCTTAATATGATATCTTTATGTAGAAAACCATGATTTGAATAGAGTTACAGACTAGTGATTTAAATCAAATCCACCCTGTGCACAACCAATTGCACAAGAGCAGGACTTTTCAATCACCTCGGTCAAATTAGTCCTTGGAGAGGATTTAGGTAGCAGTAGTTTCAATCGCTGCTTCACAAATATCACTTGTAGGCTCAAATGATCAAGCCTGAAACCCCTAAGTTATAGGTTATACTAAATAGAAATCATTGCAATATGTACTATTCATATTTTTTTTTTAAAGGATTTTACTTTTTTTTTATTAGCTTAAGATGTGCAGGGTCTATTACATCCTATCAGAGCCCTACAAGGGGGCTGTGGTCTCTACAGGAAAGCAAAGAAAGAGCTTTCCCTTTCAAGTGGCTGGAAACACATGTCCTAGCTCCAGTCAGTTTGTTCCCCATGCTCATTAGACAACCTTTGTTGCAACAATGTTGTGACAGTAGAACTTAAGTTTTATAATGGTAACTCACTTGTCTAACTATAGGTAGTGGCTACCTTGAGAATTTCTAAGTACTCATTTTGTAAGAAAACAAATACATTCTATGTTTTGAACAAACTCTTTCTTTTTATGTTTAATGTGATTCATTTTTCCTAAATGAGTACTGTTTTATATCCCTTTAAACCTCAGGTTCCTTGTAGATAATAAAGAATAAATAAGTAAAGAAGTAAAGGCTCTGTTATTGTGAACTTAAGTGTGTAAGCATCTAATTTTCAATAAACATTTTAAATTAGTCCTATTAGCTTTAGTTTTTCAGTGATGCAAATTATCACTGTTTGTTCGTTGTCAACACAAGTGATTAGCATTGCTTTTTTGCTGTAATAAACATAAAATATACAGGGAGTGCAGAATTATTAGGCAAGTTGTATTTTTGAGGATTAATTTTATTATTGAACAACAACCATGTTCTCAATGAACCCAAAAAACGCATTAATATCAAAGCTAAATAGTTTTGGAAGTAGTTTTTAGTTTGTTTTTAGTTATAGCTATTTTAGGGGGATATCTGTGTGTGCAGGTGACTATTACTGTGCATAATTATTAGGCAACTTAACAAAAAACAAATATATACCCATTTAAATTATTTATTTTTACCAGTGAAACCAATATAACATCTCAACATTCACAAATATACATTTCTGACATTCAAAAACAAAACAAAAACAAATCAGTGACCAATATAGCCACCTTTCTTTGCAAGGACACTCAAAAGCCTGCCATCCATGGATTCTGTCAGTGTTTTGATCTGTTCACCATCAACATTGCGTGCAGCAGCAACCACAGCCTCCCAGACACTGTTCAGAGAGGTGTACTGTTTTCCCTCCTTGTAAATTTCACATTTGATGATGGACCACAGGTTCTCAATGGGGTTCAGATCAGGTGAACATGGAGGCCATGTCATTAGATTTTCTTCTTTTATACCCTTTCTTGCCAGCCACGCTGTGGAGTACTTGGACGCGTGTGATGGAGCATTGTCCTGCATGAAAATCATGTTTTTCTTGAAGGATGCAGACTTCTTCCTGTACCACTGCTTGAAGAAGGTGTCTTCCAGAAACTGGCAGTAGGACTGGGAGTTGAGCTTGACTCCATCCTCAACCCGAAAAGGCCCCACAAGCTCATCTTTGATGATACCAGCCCAAACCAGTACTCCACCTCCACCTTGCTGGCGTCTGAGTCGGACTGGAGCTCTCTACCCTTTACCAATCCAGCCACGGGCCCATCCATCTGGCCCATCAAGACTCACTCTCATTTCATCAGTCCATAAAACCTTAGAAAAATCAGTCTTGAGATATTTCTTGGCCCAGTCTTGACGTTTCAGCTTGTGTGTCTTGTTCAGTGGTGGTCGTCTTTCAGCCTTTCTTACCTTGGCCATGTCTCTGAGTATTGCACACCTTGTGCTTTTGGGCACTCCAGTGATGTTGCAGCTCTGAAATATGGCCAAACTGGTGGCAAGTGGCATCTTGGCAGCTGCACGCTTGACTTTTCTCAGTTCATGGGCAGTTATTTTGCGCCTTGGTTTTTCCACACGCTTCTTGCGACCCTGTTGACTATTTTGAATGAAACGCTTGATTGTTCGATGATCACGCTTCAGAAGCTGCATCCCTCTGCAAGATATCTCACTATTTTTGACTTTTCTGAGCCTGTCAAGTCCTTCTTTTGACCCATTTTGCCAAAGGAAAGGAAGTTGCCTAATAATTATGCACACCTGATATAGGGTGTTGATGTCATTAGACCACACCCCCTTCTCATTACAGAGATGCACATCACCTAATATGCTTAATTGGTAGTAGGCTTTCGAGCCTATACAGCTTGGAGTAAGACAACATGCATAAAGAGGATGATGTGGTCAAAATACTCATTTGCCTAATAATTCTGCACTCCCTGTAGAATTGTTTTGAAGATATTTCATTTTTATTGGAGATAGATAACTGAAATAAATAGTGGTGATTTGTTTGATTCCACAACATCATTCACATCATGATCAAACATAAAGGGACATGAAACCCATTTTTTTTCTTTAATTATTCAGATAGTTCATATAATTTTAAACAATGTTCTAATGTATTTCTGTAATCTAAATTGCTTCGTTCCTTTGGGATCCTTTGTTGAAGAAGCAGTAATGCACTATTGGGATCAAGCTGAAAGCCAATGATAGGAGGCATATATGTGCAGCCACCAATTAGCAGATTCTGAGCCTACCTAGGTATTCTTTTTAACAAATAATTCAAAGAGAACAAAACAAATTAGATAAAAGAAACAAATTGGAAAGTTTTTTAAAATTGCATGTTCTGAATCATGAAAAAAAATAGTTATCATGTCCCTTTAAAAGTGAGTACACCCCTCACATTTTTGTAAATATTTTATTATATCTTTTCACGTGACAACACTGAAGAAATGACACTTTGCTACAAAGTAGTGAGTGTACAGCCTGTATAACAGTGCAAATTTGCTGTCCCCTCAAAATAACTTAACACAGAGTCATTAATGTCCAAACCATTGGCAACAAAAGTGAGTACACCCCTAAGTGGAAATGTCCAGATTGGGTCCAAAGTGTCAATATTTTGTGGGACCACCATTATTTTCCAGCACTGCCTTAACCCAACTTGGGCATTGAGTTCACCAGAGCTACACATGTTGCCACTGGAGTCCTCTTCCACCTTCCACTCCTTTATGACGACATCACGCAGCTGGTGGATGTTAGAGACCTTGCACTCCCCCACCATCGGTTTTAGGATGCCCCACAGATGCTCAATAGGGTTTAGGTCTGAATACATGTTTGGCCAGTCCATCACCTTTACCCTCAGCTTCTTTAGCAAGGCAGTGGTCGTCTTGGAGGTGTGTTTGGGGTCGTTATCATGTTGGAATACTGCCCTGCGGCCCAGTCTCCGAACGGAGGGGATCATGCTCTGCTTCAGTATGTCACAGTACATGTTGGCATTCATGGTTCCCTCAATGAACTGTAGCTCACCAGTGCTGGCAGCACTCATACAGGCCCAGACAATGACACTCCCTTCACCATACTTGACTGAAGGCAAGACATAATTGTCTTTGTACTCATCTGGTTGCCGCCACACACGCTTGACACCATCTAAACCAAATAAGTTTATCTTGGTCTCATCGGACCACAGGACATGGATCCAGTAATCCATGTCCTTAGTCTGCTTGTCTTCAGCAAACTGTTTATGGGCCTTCTTGTGCATCATCTTTAGAAGAGGCTTCCATCTGGGATGACAGCCATGCAGACCAATTTGATGCAGCATACAGCGTATGGTCTGAACACTAACAGGCTGACCCCCCACCCCTTCAACCTCTGCAGCAATGCTGGCAGCACTCATATGTCCTCTGGATATGACGCTGAGCACGTGCACTCAACTTTTTTGGTCGACCATGGCGAGGCCGGTTCTGAGTGGAACCTGTCCTGTGAAACCGCTGTATGGTATTGCCCACCGTGCTGCAGCTCAGTTTCAGGGTCTTGGCAATCTTCTTATAGCCTAGGCCATCTTTATGTAGAGCAACAATTCTTTTTTTCAGATCCTCAGAGAGTTCCTCAGAGAGTTTTTTTCCGTGAGGTACCATGTTGAACTTCCAGTGACCAGTATGAGAGTGTGAAAGCGGTAACACCAAATTTAACACACTTGCTCCCCATTCACACCTGAGACCTTGTAACACTAACAAGTCACATGACACCGGGGAGGGAAAATGGCTAATTTGGCCCAATTTGGACATTTCCACTTAGGGAGTGTACTCACTTTTGTTGCCAACGGTTTAGACATTATTGGCTGTGTGTTAAGTTATTTTGAGGGGACAGCAAATTTACACTGTTATACAGGCTGTACACTCACTACTTTACATTGTAGCAAAGTGTCATTTCTTCAGTGTTGTCACATGAAAAGATATACTAAAATATTTACAAAAATGTGTGAAGCGTCTACCACGAACTGACAGAGAACACTTAACCTGTATCCAGATTTACACAAAAGGGGGCAAAGCAGATCTTCAGTTGGCATTATCCATTTCCACTCTGCTAGTAGAAATATATTGGTTTATTTCAGAGAACAGGATTTCAAATTAACTGGTTGCCAGAAGAAAAATACTGTTTTCTTTCATACTGTTAGTGACAGTTTGGCAACCATAGGGTGAATAAAAATAGTTAATAGGGACTGTAAAACCATAGCAGATTATTCTAGCACATTTTGCAATATAAAATGCTTTAGTTTCAAAAATGTATTTATTTGTTTCGGAGGAAGAAATACAATCTGTCATGTGGTTCTCACAATTCTACATCCATGTTGTCTGTGTCACTTTTCAAACTTGATTTTAATGAGGTGTATTTTTTCCATGCTGTGTGTCTCACAATGCATCTTTATTGCCTATTAATGTATCACACCAGCCACTTTGGACATAGCCAAGAGTTGTATGCCCTTGTTTCTATAAATAGGGTATGCGCCATTCCTTGGTGCCCATTTGTTGCCTTAGCTCCATTAGGGGATGTTTACTCCTGACAGAACTGCTTGTTTATAATAATTTGGGTCTTGCTATTTAGAATTTTCAAAGACAAACAATTCAGCCCAGCACTCAGCGGTCTACTGCATGCCACTCAGGAGGCCCACTCCTGCCTCCAAGACAATATAATGAAATCCAAGGCAAGTGACAGCAAAACAGTTTATTTAGACCATCAGCACAGTGACAAGTAGCAGCGACATTTCAGGACCAATTCCCTTAATCATGCTATCAAACATACTGATTTATTCCTATATATAAACATGTACCCCTAGATGGCGCTCTAGAGCGCACTCATTTTTTTAACTCTTTATGTTTCTTCCTTAAAGGTACTTTTCCTTAGGTACATTATACATCCAATTAAAAACAATCTAACCTCCTCCTAACGATTCAGATAGCTAACAGCCTATTAGAAACATTTTATCTTTACTATTACAATATATCTTTATCTATGCATTTTGATATTCTTTACACAACTATTATTGCACATTTCAATTACCATGTATATTTACAAAAAAATCGAAAGATCCCAATCTCTATTAAGACCATTTGTCTCCATAGTTCCTAATTTAAAGATCCAGAAAGTTTCACGCTGCTTCAACAGCAGTTCTCTATTCCCTCCTCTCTGAGGCCTAGGTACACTTTCTATAATCTGAAATCTCAATTCATTGATTAAATGACCCATTTTGATGAAATGATATGCTACTGGGGCTTTTTTATTCCCTGTTCTGATATTGCTTTTATGTTCAATTATTCTATGCTTAATGTTTCAAAAAGCAGTGTGAAGCTTTCTGGATCTTTAAGTTAGGAACTATGGAGCCAAATGGTCTTAATAGAGATTGGGATCTTTCAATATTTTTGTAAATAGAGATGGTAATTGAAATGTGCAATAATTGTTGTGTAAAGAATATTAAATTGCATACTTGTATGATAGATTATTTCATACTAAAGAATTGATGTTTGGTTCAGCATTGAGACCTAGAGGATAAAGTTAAAAATGTATTTAGCTTCAGTTTTCAACAGAAGTTTATTTATGTTACCCCCTCTCCAGTCACTTTTCTTATTTTTCTAATTCCCCAATATTTCAGACCTGTGGTACTTTGGTTATGCACTTCTCTAAAGTGTCGGGATAAAAGATGTCCTTTAAAACCATGTTCAATGTTTAGTAGATGCTCCTTATTCTTTCTCTTAGTGGCATGAGGTCTCCCCTAGATACTGTTTGCTACAGGGGCACTGTATAAGATACAGGGAGTGCAGAATTATTAGGCAAGTTGTATTTTTGAGGATTAGTTTTATTATTGAACAACAACCATGTTCTCAATGAACCCAAAAAACTAATTAATATCAATGCTGAATATTTTTGGAAGTAGTTTTTAGTTTGTTTTAGTTTTAGCTATTTTAGGGGGATATCTGTGTGTGCAGGTGACTATTACTGTGCATAATTATTAGGCAACTTAACAAAAAACAAATATATACCCATTTCAATTATTTATTTTTACCAGTGAAACCAATATAACATCTCAACATTCACAAATATACATTTCTGACATTCAAAAACAAAACAAAAACAAATCAGTGACCAATATATCCACCTTTCTTTGCAAGGACACTCAAAAGCCTGCCATCCATAGATTCTGTCAGTGTTTTGATCTGTTCACCATCAACATTGCGTGCAGCAGCAACCACAGCCTCCCAGACACTGTTCAGAGAGGTGTACTGTTTTCCCTCCTTGTAAATCTCACATTTGATGATGGACCACAGGTTCTCAATGGGGTTCAGATCAGGTGAACAAGGAGGCCATGTCATTAGATTTTCTTCTTTTATACCCTTTCTTGCCAGCCACGCTGTGGAGTACTTGGACGCGTGTGATGGAGCATTGTCCTGCATGAAAATCATGTTTTTCTTGAAGGATGCAGACTTCTTCCTGTACCACTGCTTGAAGAAGGTGTCTTCCAGAAACTGGCAGTAGGACTGGGAGTTGAGCTTGACTCCATCCTCAACCCGAAAAGGCCCCACAAGCTCATCTTTGATGATACCAGCCCAAACCAGTACTCCACCTCCACCTTGCTGGCGTCTGAGTCGGACTGGAGCTCTCTGCCCTTTACCAATCCAGCCATGGGCCCATCCATCTGGCCCATCAAGACTCACTCTCATTTCATCAGTCCATAAAACCTTAGAAAAATCAGTCTTGAGATATTTCTTGGCCCAGTCTTGACGTTTCAGCTTGTGTGTCTTGCTCAGTGGTGGTCGTCTTTCAGCCTTTCTTACCTTGGCCATGTCTCTGAGTATTGCACACCTTGTGCTTTTGGGCACTCCAGTGATGTTGCAGCTCTGAAATATGGCCAAACTGGTGGCAAGTGGCATCTTGGCAGCTGCACGCTTGACTTTTCTCAGTTCATGGGCAGTTATTTTGCGCCTTGGTTTTTCCACACGCTTCTTGCGACCCTGTTGACTATTTTGAATGAAACGCTTGATTGTTCGATGATCACGCTTCAGAAGCTTTGCAATTTTAAGAGTGCTGCATCCCTCTGCAAGATATCTCACTATTTTTGACTTTTCTGAGCCTCTCAAGTCCTTCTTTTGACCCATTTTGCCAAAGGAAAGGAAGTTGCCTAATAATTATGCACACCTGATATAGGGTGTTGATGTCATTAGACCACACCCCTTCTCATTACAGAGATGCACATCACCTAATATGCTTAATTGGTAGTAGGCTTTCGAGCCTATACAGCTTGGAGTAAGACAACATGCATAAAGAGGATGATATGGTCAAAATACTCATTTGCCTAATAATTATGCACTCCCTGTATACTATATTTTTATCTGTACATCTAATTAGATTCCTAATCTCATATGTTTTGATAGTAACTGTAGAGGTTACCGTTTTTGTTTTATTGCTAAAGCCACATGCTTTGCAGCTAAATCATGGATAGAAGCCTTGCAATGCCTGACCTTTTATTATTATTATTATTATTATTATTATTATTGTTATTCTTTATTTATAAAGTGCCAACAGATTCTGCAGCGCTGCCATGGGTACAAGGATAAAAGTACAATGGAGAAACAATACAATAAGAGACAAAATTTTACAGTCAAATACAGGGGGAATTGAGGGCCCTATTCCCATGGGAACTTACTATCTAGATGGGTAGGAGGATGGGAAATAGTAAGTGGGGACTGCAAAGGTGAGAATGATATTAGTGAGAAGATAGATGAGGGCAACTGTTAGGTAAGAGAAGTTAATTTGTTAATGAGTCGGGTGATAAGCTTCCCTGAACAAAAATGTCTTTAGGGAACGTTTAAAGGAGGAGAGGTTAGGGGAAAGTCTGACAGCTCGAGGAAGTGCATTCCAGAGGGTCGTTGCCACACGAGAGAAGTTCTGTAGTCTAGCATGAGAGGAGGTGATGGTAGAGGAGGCAAGAAGCAGGTCATTGTTGGGTCTTAGGGGGCGGGCTGGAGTATATTTGTTGATGAGTGAGGACAGGTAGGGTGGGGCAGCATTGGTGAGGGCTTTGTAGGTCAGGGTGAGAATTTTTAATTTAATTCTGCTGTGAATGGGGAGTCAATGAAGGGACTCACAGAGAGGTGCAGCAGAAACAGAGCTTCGAGAGAGGTGGATTAGCCTTGCAGATGCATTTAGGATGGATTGAAGGGGAGAGAGGGAGGCCAGATAGTAAGTTATTACAGTAGTCATGTCGGGAAATACCAGGGAGTGGATTAGCTGTTTAGTAGTTTCAGCACTCAGAAACGGACACATTTTGAAGATATTCCGTAGGTGGTTGTGGCAGAATAATTAGAGCAATTGGATGTGAGGAATGAAGGACAGATTTGAGTCAAGTGTGACTCCGAGGCAGCGGACTTGGGGTGATGGGGAGATAGTGGTGCCGCCAACAGTGATGGAAAAATTAGAAACTGGAGTAGAGTTAGATGGGGGGATTAGAAGTAGTTCGGTCTAGGACATGTTTATTTTTAGGTGGTGAGAAGCCATCCAGGAGGAAATGCCAGATAAGCAGTTGCTGATGTGAGAATTGACAGAAGGAGAGATTACAGGGTTGGAAAGGTAGATCTGGTTATCATCAGCATAGAGGTGATAGTTGAAGCCATAGCTGTTGATGAGTTTACCCAGTGAAAAAGTGTAAATAGAGAAGAGTAGAGTACCCAGGACATAGCCTTGAGGTACTCCAACAGACAGAGGCAATGGAGAGGAGGAGTCACCAGCAAAAGAGTTGGAGAAGGATCTGTTAGAGAGATAAGAGTGAATCCAAGAGAGGGCAGTTTCACAGAGCCCAAGCGAGCTGAGAGTCCATAGGAGAAGGGGATGGTCAACAGTGTCAAAGGCAGCAGAGAGGACAAGTAAGATGAGTATAGAGTAGTAGCCTTTGTTTTTAGCAGAAAGGAGATCGTTATTAACCATGGTGAGGGCAGTCTCAGTTGAGTGTTGGGGACGGAAGCCAGATTGCAGGGGGTTGAGCAATGAGTTGGAGGACAGGAAGTGGGTTATGCGATCAAAAGCTAAATTTTCAAGGATTTTTGAATCTAATAGGAGCAGTGACATGGGGCGGTAGTTTACAGGAGAGTTACGGTCAAGGGAGGGTTTTTTGAGGATGGGGTTGACCTTTGCATGTTTGAAAGAGGCAGGAAATGAGCCAGTAGAAAGGGATAGGTTGAATATATGAGTAAGAGCCGGAGTTAGGGTGGGAGACAGAGAAGTTATTAGATGTGAAGAAATAGGGACAAGTGGCTGGTAGTGAGGTGTGAGGAAGACAATAGGGAAGCCACCTCACTCCCAGTGGTTGGGAGGAGGGTGCAGAGAGTGGCAGAGAGGGTGACTGGGAGCGAAGTTGGGAGATTGCAGGCTTGTATTGGGATGTTTCTTCGGATGGTAAGTGTTTTATTGAAAAAGTGAGTGGATATAAGAGAAGAAAAGTAGGTTTGCTTAGCTAGGTGAAAGGCAGAGTTGTAAAAGTGAAGAATTAACTTATAGTGCATGAAATCAGGTTCAGAGCGGGATTTCCTCCAGGCACGTTTAGCAGTGCGGGAGCATTTTTGCAGGTGGCATGTTTGCTGGGAGTGCCAGGGCTGGAGCTGACAACGTGGGGCTTTGTGAAGTTGGGGTGGAGCGAGAGTGTCAAGTGCAGAGGAGAGGGTAGTGTTATAGTGGTGTCAGTATATTTATAAGAAACTTCAGTAGAGCTGTCCAAATAATATATCATCCTATTGCAGGGTTATAACACAATATATTTAAATAATTATACTTTAAAATAAACCCTCAATCAATATGCATCTACTAGGAACCATAAAATTTATATAAATACCTGAATTCTTTAATTTAGTTAATATCTATGAACATTTTGAAATATATTTGTAATACCAGAATATGAAACACTGTTATACACGTTAAAAACAACTATTAAGATACGCTATACTTCTTACAAAGCTTATAAAAGTTTACCTTTAAAGCTAGCCTGATTTACAATAGCCTTTCATTCAAAATTAACACAATGAGATTAAAATATCACAGTAAGACTTAAAATAACAGCTACTAATATTCAGCAATACAATTAACAGTTCTAATAAACAATAGAACAATGTATATTCAGCTGTTTAGCTGCACTATAATCTAATACAATTCTAATTTAAAACTAAAAATACATATATTCTTACTGTGAACAATTGCTTTAAATTAATTTCTTAGCATACAAAAGGTAAACTTTTAACAATATACAGGCTTATGAAATACTAATTTGAAATACAAACTGCTTCTTTAAATCTATGTGCTACAGCAATTTCTTAATACATTACCAAAAATGAACACCAAATAGATATCCGATATTCCTTGATAGTAATATTTTCACCTCAGAAAATACCAATAAGTATAATATGCAGTCAATGAGAAAAGGTAGATCAGCTTTGCTTGAGTAAAGTGGTATCTCACGCCCAATAAACCAGTTACAAGTTTAGCTCAGCAGAAATCTCTGTTCCCCTTCTCTATCTTGCATTCACTTTATATGGGTTCTTCCTCACTGGTGAAAATAATGTGTGGCCCCTCCTTGTCCCTTCTGATTGGATATTTGGAATATCTGATTGGATTGGCCCTTAACGGAGCTGAGCATGTTCACCATGGAAACGCATATTTTGAACAGTTAAATTCCCTTAACTGTCCTACTGGATTTTGGCCATTCGGGGGCAGTAGACATACAGACAAAACAAATTCACCTTTAACATTTCTAAACCTTTTTAACAAGTTAATTATTTTCATAAAATGGTTATTTAATCAGACCATAACTCTCTGCATCAATCACATACAAACCCCAACTATAGATGTGTAGTATCAGATCATTTTTCTGATTATTCTGATACCAAATATGTTATATTATTAACATTGTATTATATTAAAGCAATTTAATACTGCTAATTATTTGGAAATTAGTGGCATTTAATATCTGTTATACATGCATTTACACAATTACAGCATGTTTCACATTTCTGTGCATTTCTTCCTGGATATATGAATCTTGTATTTATCATTTTTTTAGCTCCATCTGGAAAACAGGAAAGCATGTTATAAATATATGTAATTCAAATATGGGATTATTACAAATTTCATTCAATCTTTTACTTTCCATATATATATTCATGTGTTTATAGTTAATATCATATAAATGGACAGTCTCATATCCAATAAAATATATATTTTCTGATAATGCTGAAGTGTATTCTACTTGCATATAATATAGTTGTTTTAAACATGTAAGTCATGTGCTTTCACTGTGTGTTATCCTCCCCCAGACGCAACGTCGACATTTTGTATATTTCACCAGTGTTAGCAGCCACACAGCATGAGTCACTCAACAAACCTGTGCGAATTATTAGTCCCTTTTGGAGAATGCTTGAATTTTCCACATCACTTCAGATGGATCGGCATCTCCGTTGGAGGAAGCCCATATATGGGCATGTATCCTGATCTAGGCATCAGAATGCTGTCTTTTAACAAGGGTTCCCAAGAGTATAATTTAAAACATGTGTTCCTGCCAAGTTTTTATTGCCCCACTTGCATAGCATGGGGTCAATTTGCATCTGAAAGTAAATGGTCAAAGTTTTCACAAAGCATGTCACTTTCTTACAAAATATGTCGCCTGAGTCAGACTCTTGAGGGGTAAGAGATTTTATCTCTCTATTCCAGGCAGTCACACATATGGTCCCTTGCAATTTCTGTTAAAGTTAAACAAACCAAATGTTTATTGTTCTCACCTGGATGCCCTCTTCACTTTTGCATACTGAATGTGGGAGGATGGGATAGGAGTCTCAAGTAGACTTTTCTGAATGAATAAATTATTTTGAATTGATTTAGTCAGATATATAATATATATATATATATATATATATATATATATATATATTAATCTTCACATATACCTTGACATAAATCCCCCTTCCAAATTTAAATAGATGTAGGACACATGTATTTAAATTGGCTTAAAGTCAATGGTATTTGGTGAGGATGTTGACCGTACACATCATAGACAGTCTTCTATGTAGAAAGTTTGTCATTTTTGAGCCTTCATGTTCATCAGCTAGGCATCTTTAAACTACAGTATGTCTTTAGTGCATTTGGGGATATGACACTTCATTCTCCCTCTATGACTTGTAGTTGGGATCTGGGATGACATGCCCGCAATTGATTGATATGGACCCATTTATCTATGAAACTTTCATTTTTGGGGATCCTTATTTTATATGCCACTGGAGATATTTTGTCAGTAATGACAAAAGGACCTTTCCATGAGGGAAGAAATTTCTTCTCCCTAACCTGATCTCTTCCAAAGTTATAAAGATAAACTTTATAATTTATTTCATATTCCTTTTTGGACGTTTTGAGATCATAATAGGTTTTAGTGGCAGTTGCGACTCTTTCTAAATTCCTTTGAGCAGGTGCTTTCTTAGGTTCTCCACATATTGATGTGTATTGGCAGCGTTTATCAAGTTTTGGTCTGATGTACAGTACAGTAGATGCTGAGGTAGAGCCATTCTTCTACCAGTCATCAGTTCAAAAGGTGACATCTTGGTAGCACTACTTGGAGTTGCTCATAATGCCATTAAGACTAGAGGTAGTTTTAAATCCCAGTCTTTACCCGTTTCACTCACAAACTTTTTGAGAATTTTCACAATGGACTGGTTGTAACGCTCTACACCACCACTTGAGGCAGCTCTATAAGCAATATTGAGTTTTCTTTTTACCCCTAGTATTTTCCACATTTTGGTCATCACTTCGCTAGTGAAGTGGGTCCCCCGATCTGACTTGATTCTGTGGGGTAGACCAAATCTGGAAAACACGTGGTTGATGAGCAATGCTGCGCATGTTTCAGCACTATTGTTAGGTTCTGCAATGGTGCTCAATGCGTTGGCGCAGTGGGTTGGAACTGTGGACAGATTAAACAACCTTGACAGTAGGTTTGGACATCTTTCAACATGTGTGGCCAAAAAGCATAATCACGCAATATTTCATACGTGAGTTTGGCACCACGATGACCAGATGTGGGAGCATCATGGACATGTTGAAGCATTAGACATCTGAACTTGGTGGGTACTACCCATTGCTGAATGCCAGTTTTGGAGGTTCTAATAAACAAACCATCCTGTAATTTGAATTGTGTTCTGGATTTCATTAAGATTCTAAGATCTTCTTTGCCAATACAATCATCTTTTGAGATGGGGTTGCTTTCAGGATCTTCTATGTGTTTATAGAAGATGCCTACAATGGGGTCTTCTTTTTGACTAGTGATCAGGTCCTCACTAGGAGAATCCTGACTCCATTGTACCAAGTTAGGCTCACTCTGTTGTTTTGCCTGGTTTCTGGTAATGGCTTCCACCTGAATTGCACCCATTAAGTGGTCAATATTTAGGAGTTCTCCAGTTATGGCTCCCTGTTTGGCTAATGAATCCACTATATCATTGCCTTCCTTATCTGGGCCTAGAACCCTGGAATGACCCTTTGGTCTTTTTCCAGTGTATGGTTAAATCATTGGATACCACCAGTTTATCAATCTCGCAGAATAACTTGCCATGCTTGACTGGTTTGTTATTGTTTTTCTGCATGCCATTTCTTTTCCAAGTTGGCAGGTATTCAACAAAACTGTCACGCACATAATTTGAGTCAGTTATGATCACAAATTCATGAAAACCATGTTCAATAGCCATTTCAATTATTTTTAGAACAGCAGTGAGTTCTGCAACTTGACTGGATCTTGGTCCAATGTTGAAACCTATAGATATATTTGAGAATCCATTTGCCCAAGTTATACCAATGCCAGCGACTAATCTGCGCTCATTATCAATAGTGGCATGGTAAGAACAACCATCAACGTATACCCAAGGTAATGTTTGACAATGATCCTCATTGTACATCTTATATGGGGAAAGCAATTGTTCCTCCAGGAAATCAACTTCTGAAAATTCTTCCCCAGGATCTCTAGCAGTACAGTCGGGGAGCTCAGCAAGCCCCTGTGCGACTGGATTCTTTTTATTCTGCTTGTAGCGAATTTTTCTAAAGGCAAGCCTTGTAAGGAAAAAGTCCATGCTGTTTTGTGGCTATTTGACAAATTCCCATTTCTTATTCTCTCACTTTGTAAATATAGCAAAGGCTGGTGGGCCATTTCTATAATAATTTTCTCGCCCTGTATATAGCTGCGGAAATTTTGTAGAGCCCATACAGTAGATAAGAGGGCTTTTTCGCAATCGCTAAATTTTATTTCTACTGGGGATAGAGTTTTGCTCGCATAAGCAATGGCTTTGCTTAAATTATCATGCTTTTGGTATAAAACAGCACTCATGCTTATATTCGTGTAACCTGTCTCTAAGAAGAAAGGTTTACCACCTTCAGGGTACGCTAAGCAAGGTGTTTGAGTGAGTTTTCTCTTCAGCTCTCTGATGGCTGTCTCTTGAGACTCACTCCAGTGCCATTTCACATCCTTCTTTAGAAGAAGTAGTAATGGTTTAGCTAATTCTGCATAATTATCAATGAATTTGCGAGAATAATTTGTCATACCCAGGAAGGATCTCAATTCCTTTAAGTTAGTTGGGTTTTTAGAATTTACTATAGCTTCCACCTTTTTCTTCTAAAGGGTTTAGTCCTTCAGAAGTAACTTCATGTCCCAAGAAGTTTACACGAGTGCGGCACCATTGAGCTTTTTGTAGGGATAATTTGACAACTGCCCTTTTAAGTTGGCTGAGGATGTGTTTAAGCTCTGCAATGTGTTTTTCAAAGTCTGTGCTTTTGATTAAAACATCATCAACATAAGATAAGGTCCCCCTTTCCAGTGCATCAGTCATAGCCTTATGCATGAATACAGCAAATTCATGTCCAGAATTTATGTATCCAAATGGAAGTCTCTGGAATGCATATTGGACCTTTTGGAAAGAGAATGCCAGCTTATATTGGTCCTCTTCATGTACCTTTATGGTCCAATATCCATGTGCACAATCAATGGCAGTGAATATTTTGGATCCCTGCATTTGTGCTAGGCATTGGTCAATATATGGCACAGGCCAGCCAGACATATACACTCATTTGTTTAGCTGTCTTAAATCAGCACACAAATGCCATTGTCCATTGGGCTTAAGAACGCCTAAAATAGGATTATTATAAGAGCTGTGTCGTATGATACCCCTTTCTTCCAAGTTCCTTATGATTTCTGCAAGAGAATCATATGAGGCTAAAGGAAGTCTGTATTGTTTAACAAAGACAGGTGGTGCATTGGGATCTGTTTGTATTCTTGCAATGTGCAAGTCTATAGTACCACAGTCTTAAGAATCCTTAGCAAAAATATCCTTGTACTCCATCAGGAGTTCTCGCAGCAGTTGGCGTTCATCATCGCCGGAACAGCCATTAGCTAAGGATATTTGTTTTTTGACTATTTGCTGAAATCCTGGAAAGATTTCAGGCTGTCCTCTCATAGGCTTCTTCCAACCTAGAGGTGAGATCCCCTTGATTATAGTTTACATTGCCCCCATGACTCTGGGAATTGGGGTAATCTTGCTGTTTGATTGGCTGATCAAACACTAGAGAGGCTTCTTCAATTTTACAGATGCCTTCCTCTGAGCTGAAGGGATAAATAGACTGAATATTAAATAGACCCTCTGGCATAGATGCAAACGATTGTTCTATTAATTGTTCATCAGTTAAGTATCCTTCAGGGATCAGCCCAATTACATTATTCTGGAATCAAAAACTGTAATAACTTGATTCCAGTGCATATCCTATGGTAGTTCCCTTGGATAATGTTATATCCTGTGGGGTCATGTTATGCACAATAATATGTATTGGAACAGTTCCAATACTCACCATAGGAGTGTAGGTCACTGTGACACCCAGATTTTGTATTCTATGGGAGAGGCAAATTAGTGTTTCAGAAGTTTTTAATTTCTGACTTCTCTTTACCTGTAAGGGTAAAAGAAATGTATCAGCCCCAGCAGGAATTATAACATCTCTAGACACCTGCATATTCACAGCATATGGCAATTGCTGGTTCGATTTCAGGGCTGCATTTTCATCCTGAAATACTTCAGGTTCCCCCTTTAACCTGCTCCAGAGGCAAGAATTAATCAAATCTATTTGTATGGCATATATATGTAAGATATCATTGCCAATGTATATTTGATCATAAGGAGTCTTTAAAACTAAAAACAGGTGCTTCACTGACTTATTACCTATAGAGACAGATAACAAGCACTTAGCTGTGATGTTATAGCTTTCAAACCTGTTATCCAGGTTGTGGACACAGTGGTCTTGGGGAGAAAGATATTTCATCACTTTAGGTTCAGCTATCTGTGCTAATAAGCCTTCACTTATATAGCTGGCTTCCTGTTTTAAGTTCAATTTGGCATATTTTGTTGTACCAAGGTCATGCACTTGTATAGGGATAAATAGATCCTCTCTAACTTTCTCAATCCCTGTGAGGTATTGAGTGTGGCCTCCCCCCTTAGGGATTCTATGATCCCCCTTGTGGAGAGATATGGTTAATACATCGCCATCTAGGGAAATATTCGCTATCTTTCCAGGCGAAATTTTAAAAGTATTACCATCAGAGCCACTTAAAGGAGTCTGATCATCTATTTGTAAAATAGTGATTTCAGGTGCAGAGTTATTCCTGAAATGAATCTCCACAGCATCTAGCTTCTCCTCCACTATGTGGCAATTATGTCGGGCGTGAGATATACCAGGTTTCTCATAATTGATAGGCCTTTTAACTTGTGACCAAATTACATTATTTATGCAATCAATTATGGTGCTTAATCGCTTCAGGAGATCACTACTAATAATTAAACGATCAGTAGGCAGATCCACTATGATGACAGGGTGTCTTATGACCCTGTTCCCCAATTTAAATTTTAACCAGGCAGTACCGTAAACTTTTAGGGAGTCACCCCCAACTCCTTTTAGAGAACCATCAAATTCTTTTATTTTAGGTTTGTGGGGTGTTAGCTCATTTAGCTGTGTGTAGTACCTGTGGGATAAAATAGTTGCTTGAGATCCCATGATAGAATTGGAGACTGAATCTTGCAGCTCAGCTAATACATAATACCTTCCTGCAGTTTCTATTATTTCACACATAAAATTTGCATTCCTGTACATCTGTGGGCTTCACCACGTGTTACCTGGTTGCTCGTCATCACAGCTAAATCTTCCATTTTCGGTCTGTAAGGAGAGAACATGATTAGTATCATTGATATTTTTTATTACATTTTGTATATCTCTCCCCTCCCTCTCAGGTGATATTGCAGTATTTATGACTGTGCCTGTGGTCCACTGCTGACCACTGGCTGTACCCCTAAAAAAGTATTGTTCGGTTGCTGAGCCGTAGAAGGTTGACTCATATTAGCGAATTGTTCGCTCAACCGATTTAACTGGGTAAAAAGCATATCTACCTGATTGTACAAGTTACCTCTACACCTGGGCCTATCTCTTGATGCCCCATAATAGTTATTCCTGGATCATTGGGTTCCCTCAGGATCAGGGCCGCTATTTCTATTCTGGCGTGGTTGCCCCTGGGGTTTAGCTTGTTCAGCGTTATGATTTTGGGTAGTAGTATATATTCGGGGTGTCTGGTTACCCTGAGAATATCTTCGCCGTCTATTGTATCTACCTTTGCGTGGGTACCAATTATTTGGTGAGTATTCTCTTTGTGAGTAATTATTTACCTGATTATGTCCCCCACTTTGGTTATAGTCTCCCTGCGCCTCAACCTGTGTTAGGGAAGGGGCAGAGTTAAACCTCTGTGGAGATGGCCTGTTTTGACTGGCCACCTCCGCGTAGGTTTTCTTTTTAGACTCCAAATTGAGGGGGCTAGGTGACACCCTAGTTTCTGCTACAATTTTGGGTTTTCACTCCTTTTTCACCCCCTGTTCACTGGACTGCTGAATAGAGTATAATTTTATACTCTCTTTGATCAGCCATTCCAATGAGCAGTCCTCATCAAAATCTCTAGCTAAGTTAATTTTGATGGGTGTAGGCAGTGCTTCAAAAAATAAATTTACAAATTCTGAGCAATCAAACCTGGGATTATCTTCAGCCATACTGTACGCATTCTTCAATTCAGAAAGGAATTCGATTGTACTTTGATTCACACTACATTTTATACTATATACAGCTGTTTTCGCTGCAGTTTTCGTGTGATGTTGCCCGAATTCCTTTCTGAATTGTCATTTTACCCCACTCCAGGAATGAATATTCATATCCTTTAGTGAAGCAAAGAATTTGTGACGTTTACTGTCAAATATCCAGGGCAGAAATTAAATTTTTAATTTCTCACTTGTAACATTCATTATAGCTAATTCATTTTCAAAAGCCTCTAAATGATCAATTACAGATTTTGTTCCCTTATTGGAGAATATAGGTACTGCACCCTGTATGAAGGTAACTATTTTATGGGAATCATAGACCTTATTAGACTTACTTTGGGATTCTCTATTAGAGTTTCACTCACCCGCACCAGCTGAGTTACAGCAGTTCTCTGGATTTACATCATGAGGTGATTATCTATTTGGGAAATCTTTTTCTGACCCATTAGGGGTCATTTGTCTAAACTCTTCCATATATTTCTGTACCTCGTCCCTGACACGTTCTCTAAAGGAGTTAGCATTACCTGCATTGTTCTCACTTTTAATATAGGGGTTTTCATTATGGCGATATGACCTTTTTAAATCGCTTAATTCTCTCTGGCTTTGCGCAAGCTGTTTATTTCATTCTTGTATCTGTGCGAGTAAGTCTATGTTATGCTTATCTAAAGCAGTTAGGTTTTGGGCAAATTCATCCATTTTATTTTTGGCTATTTTTAAATCCTCTTCGCGTCTGCGTGAGGAACGAATACTACCTTCTAGCTCCTGTATTTGCAATTGTTTGTCGATGACACAAAGCGACATTTTGTCAATAATGCATATTATAAGGGGCCAAGATTTCAGTATTAGTTCGTCTCGCTTTTTGAGAGTCTTGCATTGATTAATCATTAATAATTCTTGGAAAAATTCATTTTTTTCATTCCCGTTATTATTATTAACGGTAATATTTTTAGCCCTAGTTTCAAGCATATCCATAAAATAATTTAATTCACCCGCGATATTAAACTTCTCTTTAATGTAACTTATGATATCTTTCTTAAGGATCTGACCTTTAGTAAGGGGTATTGTTATGGGACCATTTTCAACGCTATGTACAGAATTAAATGAGTCACTTCTGGCTACAGACATTATTATATTGGTTTAGTATTTAGTTAAATGCTAATGCAATTTTTACCAATAAAAAGAGAGAAGAATTTTTTTTTTATATTTTCGGAAAAAAATGTAATATTCATTTTGAAACATACATTTTTTTAAATATTTTTATGAATTTTGAAATATGAAAAATTAATATTTTTATAAATTTTTCAAAAATTAATCCTTAACAATATTTCAAAGTATCAATATCAATCTCGAAATATGAACATCAATATTTCAATCTTCAAAAAGAAAATCTTTTTTTTTTCAAAATATTAATTATTGAAATATGAAATGTTTTCTCTCTTTTATTATAATTTCTATTTACTACAAATATATGATATCAATATGGTGAATATTAATAAATCTCATGCAAGTGCCTCCATACAATATGTCAGTATATTTATAAGAAACTTCAGTAGAGCTGTCCAAATAATATATCAGCCTATGGCAGGGTTATAACACAATATATTTAAATAATTATCCTTTAAAATAAACCCTCAATCAATATGCATTTACTAGGAACCATAAAATTAATATAAATACCTGAATTATTTTATTTAGTTAATATCTATGAACATTTTGAAATATATTTGTAATACCAGAATATGGAACACTGTTATACATGTTAAAAACAACTATTAAGATACGCTATACTTCTTACAAAGCTTATAAAAGTTTACCTTTAAAGCTAGCCTGATTTACAATAGCCTTTCATTCAAAATTAACACAATGAGATTAAAATATCACAGTAAGACTTAAAATAACAGCTACTAATATTCAGCAATACAATTAACAGTGCTAATAAACAATAGAACAATGTATATTCAGCTGTTTAGCTGCACTTTAATCTAATACAATTCTAATTTAAAACTAAAAATACATATATTCTTACTGTGAACAATTGCTTTCAATTAATTTCTTAGCATACAAAAGGTAAACTTTTAACAATATACAGGCTTATGAAATACTAACTTGAAATACAAACTGCTTCTTTAAATCTATTTGCTACAGCAATTTCTTAATACATTACCAAAAATGAACACCAAATTGATATCCAATATTGCTTGATAGGAATATTTTCACCTCAGAAAATACCAATAAGTATAATTTGCAGTCAATGAGAAAAGGTAGATCAGCTTTGCTTGAGTAAAGTGGTATCTCATGCCCAATAAACCAGTTACAAGTTTAGCTCAGCAGAATCTCTGTTCCCCTTCTCTATCTTGCATTCACTTTATATGGGTTATTCCTCACTGGTGAAAATAATGGGTAGCCCCTCCTTGTCCCTTCTGATTAAATATTTGGAATATCTGATTGGATTGGCCCTTAACGGAGCTGAGCATGTTCACCATGGAAACGCATCTTTTGAACAGTTAAATTCCCTTAACTGTCCTACTGGATTTTGGCCATTCGGGGGCAGTAGACATACAGACAAAACAAATTCACCTTTAATATTTCTAAACATTTTTAACAAGTTAATTATTTTCATAAAATGGTTATTTAATCAGACCATAACTCTCTGCATCAATCCTATACAAACCCCAACTATAGATGTGTAGTATCAGATCATTTTTCTGATTATTCTGATACCAAATATGTTATATTATTAACATTGTATTATATTAAAGCAATTTAATACTGCTAATTATTTGGAAATTAGTGGCATTTAATATCTGTTATACATGCATTTACACAATTACAGCATGTTTCACATTTCTGTGCATTTCTTCCTGGATATATGAATCTTGTATTTATCATTTTTTTAGCTCCATCTGGAAAACAGGAAAGCATGTTATAAATATATGTAATTCAAATATGGGATTATTACAAATTTCATTCAATCTTTTATTTTACATATATATATTCATGTGTTTATATTTAATATCATATAAATGGACAGTCTCATATCCATTAAAATATATATTTTCTGATAATGCTGAAGAGTATTCTACTTGCATATAATATAGTTGTTATAAACATGTAAGGCATGTGCTTTCACTGTGTGTTATCCTCCCCCAGACGCAACGTCGACATTTTGTATATTTCAGTGTTAGCAGCCACACAGCATGAGTCACTCAACAAACCTGTGCGAATTATCAGTCCCTTTTGGAGAATGCTTGCATTTTCCACATCACTTCAGACGGATCGGCATCTCCGTTGGAGGAAGCCCATATATGGGCATGTATCTTGATCTAGGCATCAGAATGCTGTGTTTTAACAATGGTTCCCAAGAGTATAATTTAAAACATGTGTTCCTGCCAAGTTTTTATTGCCCCACTTACATAGCATTGGGTCAATTTGCATCTGAAAGTAAATGGTCAAAGTTTTCACAAAGCATGTCACTTTCTTACAAAATATGTCACCTGAGTCAGACTCTTGAGGGGTAAGAGATTTTATCTCTCTATTCCAGGCAGTCACACATATGGTCCCTTGCAATTTCTGTTAAAGTTAAACAAACTAAATGTTTATTGTTCTCACCTGGATTCCCTCTTCACTTTTGCATACTGAATGTGGGAGGATGGGATAGGAGTCTCAAGTAGAAATGTTGGGGAGGTGTATTTGAATAAGGTTGGAGAGTTGGGGAGGGTCTACAGTGTGCAGATTTCTACAGGTGTGGGGGCGAGGGGGGAAAGTAGGTTTAGTCTGTATATTAAGATTAAAGGTGAGCAGATGGTGGTCTTAGATGGGAAATGGGTGACAGACAACATCAGAGAGAGAGCAGAGATAGGAGAATACCAGATCAATAGAGTGTGTGGGACCTTTTAGATATTGGGGACCTTTTAAATATGTACAGAAATTATTTTTAGGTTCTCTTTTTAGTGTCCTTGGGGCTAAAATGTTCTTCAAGTTTTTAGCTTTCTTAAACACATTACTGAATCTATCATTTAATAGCTCTCATATTACTGGATCTATTTGTAACATGAACCAGTGTTTGTTTAGAATCTGTCTTACTTTTTTATGATGGATGGTATAATCATTGATAAATGGGATGGTTATTTTATCCTCTTTGTCTTTAACCCTGTCTAATCTTCTTTTTCGCATCAGAATTTTTGTTCTGTCTTTTTGCCTGTAATTTCGCCTTCTCAATTAGTTCTTTCTTATATCCTCCCTTTTCAAATTTGTTTGTGAGGTTATCTGCCTGTGTCATGAATTGTTCTATGGTTGAACAGTATTTTCTGATTCTAAGAAACTGATTTTTAGCGATATTCTCGATCCATTTATGGTAGTGACAGCTATTATTGTGAATGTAATTGAATCAACCTGTTTAAAATGTGTCTGTTTAGTTATGTTCAATCCAGAGATGTTTATTTCTATGTCCAAAAAACTGATCTTAGTTTTACTAATTTCATATGTAAAGTCAAGCTCAAATTTTTCTATTTTAAGATCCTCTATGAATAATTTGAATAGTTCAATATCTCCTTGCCAGATGATGAACATATTGTCAATATAACGATTCCCGGCAATCTACTCACGCTACTGGACACTGTAGGACATGTGACCTGAACACTTCTGAAACAGACAGCCTAGTTCACAAGCTGAACGCTGTACATGACAGAAAAAGGTAACAAAGCGTCTGCACAGTAGAAGGCCACACAAGGATTCTGTGAGTAGAGAAATCTTGTGGTAAACTAGATTTCGTATTCTAGTATATGCTGAATATAGCACTGCACTCTAAGGAGTCACCCTATATATCGGATCACACTAAGACTAAGTGTATAAAGCTCCCTGAGTTGCAACATCACTAATTACGACAAACTATATTGATACAGACAGCTAAGGTCTTGTAACATATTGGGGAAAGTTTAACAAGTGATATAGCATGCAAGTGATTTAACTCTGCTGCTTTATATAATTGTTTTTAATTCTTATCTAAATACACAAACATTCGGCTAGATTACGAGTTTTTGTCTGTAAACTGTGCGGTGCTAACGAGCCTTTTTTTCCTTTAAGACAACGCTGGTATTACAGGTTTTTTTAAACCTGGCGTTAGCCGCAAAAAGGTGAGCGTAGAGCAAAATTTAGCTCCACATCTCACCTCAATACCAGCGCTGCTTACGGTAGTGGTGAGCTGGCTAAATGTGCTCATTTTGTAGTTAATTGTAGTTAGTTTATGTAATTAATTTAATGATAGTGCAGTGTTAGGTGTAATTGTAATTTAGGTTAGGATTTATTTTACTTATATTAACTAGGTAGCTATTAAATAGTTAATAACTATTTAATAACTATTGTACCTAGTTAAAATAAATACAAAGTTGTCTGTAAAATAAATATAAACCCTAAGATAGATACAAATGTAATTATTAGTTATATTGTAGCTATCTTATGGTTTATTTTATAGGTAAGTATTTAGTTTTAAGTAGGATTCATTTATTTAATTGTAGTTATTTTATTTTGTTTTATTTAAATTATATTTAAGTTAAGGGGGTTAGACTTAGGGTTAGACTTAGGTTTAGGGGTTAATAAATTTAATATAGTAGCGGTGACGTTGGGGCAGCAGATTAGGGGTTAATAAATGTAGATAGGTGTTGGCGCTGTTAGGGACGGCAGATTAGGGGTTAATAAAATTTAACTAGTGTTTGCGAGGCGGGAGTGCGGCGGTTTAGGCGTTAATATATTTATTACAGTGGCGGCGATGTCCGTTAGTAGATTAGGGGTTAAAAACTTTATTTAAATGTTTTGATGTGGGGGGGGGCTCGCTTTAGGGGTTAATAGGTAGTTTATGGGTGTTAGTGTACTTTTTAGCACTTTTATGTTACGGCGTTAGCCCATTAAACTCTTAACTACTGACTTTTAAATGCGGTAGGAGTCTTGACAGGAGATGGTCTACCGCTCACTTCTTCCAAGACTCGTAATACCGGCGTTAGTCAAATCCCATTGAAAAGATAGGATACGCAATTGACGTAAGGGGATTTGCGGTAAGCTCGAGTCATGGAAGAAAAGTGAGCGGTACACCTGTACCTGCCAGACTCGTAATACCAGCGGCCGTTAAAAAGCAGCGTTAGGACCTCTCAACGCTGCTTTTAAAGGCTAACGCAAGACTCGTAATCTATCTGATTGTTTATACAATCGATTCTCCATGCATTATCATTGATAAACTTCTTTTTTAATCTTTTTATCTGAAGGTATTTTTAACCACTGGTGGTCTACTGTAGATAGATTATTACCGTAAAAACTAGGTTCCTTTTATTAATAAATTGCACTGTTTATTCTTTACAGGCTGTGTTTGTCTGTTTCCTTTATCCTGGATTATTATCAACACTAATCAAATTGCTTAAAGGACCAGTAAACACAGCAGATTTGCATAATCAATAAATGCAAGATAACAAGACAATACAATAACATTAACTCTGAATTTCAAATGAGTAGTAGATTCTTTTCTAACACATTTCAAAGTTATGTATATTTCCACTCCCCCTGTACCATGTGATAGCAATCAGCCAATCCCAAATGCATATATGTATAGTCTGAGTTCTTGCACATGCTCAGTAGGAGCTGGTGACTCAAAAAAAGTGTAAATATAAAAGACGGTGCACATTTTTTTTTAATGGAAGTAAATTGGAAAGTTGTTTAAAATGACATGCTGTATCTGAATCATTAAAATTTAATAAAACCTGAGTGTCCCTTTAACTTATATTAACTTCTAAAAGTCATTTTGATTGCTGCTTTCTTTAGCGCACTATTATTTGTTGTTATATTTAGATTGTGAGAGAATTGAAAAAGTATCTCTTACTAAGAGCTGCAACGTAATTATTTGGGATACCTCTCTTTTTTCTTTGCTCCAGGTGACTACCTAGGTATTTCTTCAACAAAGCATACCATGTGAACAAAGCACATTTCATAATAGTAAGTTGGAAACCTTTTTAAAATGGTATGCTCTGACTCACATAAGAACATTTTAAAGTATCCCTTTAACACGCATATGTTCATTATCTAAACAACTAATATAATTGTAAAAATACATCTACATATTATTCTAAGGCTAATCTTTTCTATGAATGCATCATTATGTCTAGAACGTACTTACTGTTTAATATTCCTTTAATGAATATGCCAAGCAATCCAAGATTCTTTGCTACCAAGAGGCTGAATCACAGTAGACAATTAACTTTGTAAATTAGAGTCTGGGAAGGCTTTAACCTTTTTTTTTAACTTCAAAATCAGCACTTTGTGCACACATATAGTGCTAGACTTAGACTTATACGTCGGCACTTAATTGCCTGTCAATCAAGCTCAGCATGGGAGAGTATACAAAATCAGAGGTGCCAGCTAAGTAAGGTCTCAGCTTTGTACACGGGTATATAGAAGAGGTGCCAATCTCCATGCTAAAGAAGGTTTAAGGGACAGTCTACACCAGAATTGTTATCGTTTAAAAAGATAGATAATCCCTTTATTACCCATTCCCCAGTTTTACATAACCAACACAGTTATATTGATATACTTTTTACCTCTGTGATTACCTTGTATCTAAGCCTTTGCAAACTGCCTCCTTAATTCAGTTCTTTTGACAGACATGCATTTTAGCCAATCCGTGCTGACTCCTAGGTAACTCCACGTGCGTGACCACAATGTTATCTATATGGCACACGTGAACTAACACCCTCTAGTTGTGAAAAACTATCAAAATGCATTCAGATAAGAGGAGGCCTTCAAGGGGGGCTAAGAAATCAGCATATGACCTACCTAAGTTTAACTTTCAACTAAGAATACCAAGAGAACAAAGCAAAATTGATGATAAAAGTAAATTGGAAAGTTGTTTAAAAATGACATGTCCTATCTGATGTATGAAAGTTTAATTTTGACTAGACTTTCCCTTTAAAGTTTTTTTTTCATGTTTCATATTGTAAAGTGGATTAACTCTGTTGTTAATAACTGTCTCCTGTTCATTTTGGGTTCTCTTTAACAAGTATTCAAATGGTTTATACTTGTACTTCTTTTAATTTCTGGATAGTTGATAGAGGTAACTGCTACATCAGTTTTGAATGACAAGCACAAGCCTCCAGAAGCCTGGTTTGAAAAAGGAGGATTAATCTTTACAAGAGCTTCCATAAAAATAAATCATTTATGTAACACCTTTCAAATATGCTTTTAGACAAAGAAATCATTTGAGAGTAAAGTAATTTTAAATAAATTATATCATCCAAATATTATATACTGCTCCCATTGCCTGTAAAGTTCTTGCATCTTAGTATTTTTAATTCTACTGCTGTAATAGTCCATATCAAATGTCCCAGCACCTGCACAATAACTACATGTCTGATTCCTTTTCATTTTTATTCTAACCATTTAGTATTTTGAAGGATATATTGGATGTGCATAATTAATCTTCTTCCATTAGCAATGTAAATCTTAGTCCTTCAGCAAAAAAATGACCCAAGTAGGCATCTATGTCAACTGCTACTGCCAGTCATTTGAGTAATGAGACTACAGGCATTAATTATAAAGACTTGCCTTTGTCATTATTCATAAGGATCTATTCATAAAAATCAGCCATTTGAAACACAAAATTAACTGAAACAAAATGCAATTTGGTTTGGTTGAAGTCTGCTCATTTCACCTACTTATCAACCATTTTTTGATAAGTGGAAATATCCATTTTCATGATTTGCTATATGTTTGTATCAATAACAGTAGAAGTATATTTTGCTCAGACTGTTTTTACTAATTTATACTATACATGTTATAATTGTAAAGGTTATATAAGCATAAAATAAATATTATAAACTTAAAGGCAATATTATAATAATGGTCACTGTGTATCAGGATAATATTCTTTATGTGAAGGAGAGACACTTACTTTACAATATATAATGCTTAGTAAAATAAGCAGCTGAGTTCTCTCCATGTTGGAAAGTTTCTGAGAATTCTGTAACTTAACGTTCATACCAAATGCTAATCAACAATTTTGCTTTGCTGCCATTTAAATAATACTCAACTTAAGTCTGATTATATATATAATTTTACATAATATTAAATGGTGCTAATTTTGAAAATATAAGATTTTTCTTTTTTATCTGAACACATTATTTGTGACTATGAATATTTTGACTTTTAAGGGACATTAAACAATAAGGGCTAGATTACAGACATTTTCCTTTCATTCTATTGGCTGATTTGAATTTGAAGATTCAAATCAGCCAATAGGAATTCAAGGGTACCCCTATATAAAAGGGGTACCTCACATTCACTATTCAGTGTGCAGCTGGAGACCGCATGAAGAGGAGCCACCGGAATTGTAATGCTCGTGGGATATTCCTCTATCAGACCAAACTTGGCCAGTAGTCTTCTTATCCCGGCATCAAGTGGAATGATAGGAAACATCACAGAGCAGAGAGAGTTTGTAAAAGGAGGTAAGCAGTACTCACAGTAGGCAGGGTAGTCCTTGGCGGCAACAGGAAGACAATCCAGCAGTATAGCAGTTCAGGGATTGACCAATAGAAGGACCAGGAACAGGCAGGAGTCAGCAACAAAAGGAAATCCAGGAGTATAACAGTTCAGGGGTAAACCAATAGAAGGACCAGACAGGCAGAGTTCAGTAACAGTATAGCAATCCAACAGTTCAGGGGTTAAACAGGCAGAGTGGTCAGATAGACAGAGTTCAGCAACAGTATATCAATCCAGCAGTTTAGGTGTTAAGCAGGCAGAGTGGTCAGACAAGCAGAGTTCAGCAACAGTATAGCAATCCAGCAGCTCAGGAGTTAAGCAGGCAGAGTGGTCAGACAAGCAGAGTTCAGCAATAGTATAGCAATCCAGCAGTTCAGGGGTTAAGCAGGCAGAGTGGTCAGACAAGCAGAGTTCAGCAATAGTATAGCAATCCAGCAGTTCAGGGGTTAAGCAGGCAGAGTGGTCAGACAAGCAGAGTTCAGCAACAATATAACAGTCCAGCATAAAGTAATACAACACCCAGGAGCACATTAAGCAACACCTATACTTGGGCAGTGAAGATAGTAAGTGAAAGACTTACATAGGCGCAGGAGTCGCGCCACAGGAGATCCGGACCGGCTTCAGAGGGGGAGAGACAGGAATGAAGTTAGAAGATGGACCACCGCCAGGATTAACATGGAAGAAGATGGACCCTCAATGAAGATGAATGAAGATGGAGCGCTGCCCATCTTCATCGGTGAGTACCAACTTTGGTGTTAGTCTTATTTTTTTTTTTTGGGGGGGGGGATGTTTTTTTATAAGATTAGGGTTTTTTTAAAAAAATTTAAAAGCTGAACTTATAATATCAGCTGAAGAAAAATTGCTCATGACCGCGATAGCGCTAGCGCAAAACCATTTGTGCCACACTTCTAATCTAGCCCTAAATAAATTCTAGATAGAATGATGCATTCAAAGAAAAATAACATGTAGATGTATTTTTAAAAATTTAATTAGCTGTTTAAATATTGACCAAATAAGTGTAAAGTTATAGGGCCCCATGTATTAAAAGGTGGACGGACAGCTTCTCAACTTGCAAAGTTGTCCGCCTGCCTTCACTGCATATGGGCTGGCCTGTATGTATCATTACACACTCCCATGAGTGTGTAATGGCCGTCCTTTAATTCGCGCTACCAATCGCAGGAGCAAAGTGATTGAAGGGACTGTCAATCACTGAGAGAAAGCAAGCTCTTTGTGATTTCTCTTTGCCACCTCTTAGGTGGCGAGGAGTGTAACAAGCAGCGGTCTAATGACCACTGCTTCTTACATTGTGGGAAGCAGGCTCGCATATGCAATCCAACAGTTCAGGGGTTAAACAGGCAGAGTGGTCAGATAGACAGAGTTCAGCAACAGTATATCAATCCAGCAGTTTAGGTGTTAAGCAGGCAGAGTGGTCAGACAAGCAGAGTTCAGCAACAGTATAGCAATCCAGCAGCTCAGGAGTTAAGCAGGCAGAGTGGTCAGACAAGCAGAGTTCAGCAATAGTATAGCAATCCAGCAGTTCAGGGGTTAAGCAGGCAGAGTGGTCAGACAAGCAGAGTTCAGCAATAGTATAGCAATCCAGCAGTTCAGGGGTTAAGCAGGCAGAGTGGTCAGACAAGCAGAGTTCAGCAACAATATAACAGTCCAGCATAAAGTAATACAACACCCAGGAGCACATTAAGCAACACCTATACTTGGGCAGTGAAGATAGTAAGTGAAAGACTTACATAGGCGCAGGAGTCGCGCCACAGGAGATCCGGACCGGCTTCAGAGGGGGAGAGACAGGAATGAAGTTAGAAGATGGACCACAGCCAGGATTAACATGGAAGAAATTCTAGATAGAATGATGCATTCAAAAAAAAATAACATGTAGATGTATTTTTAAAAATTTAATTAGCTGTTTAAATATTGACCAAATAAGTGTAAAGTTATAGGGCCCCATATATTAAAAGGTGGACGGACAGCTTCTCAACTTGCAAAGTTGTCCGCCTGCCTTCACTGCATATGGGCTGGCCTGTATGTATCATTACACACTCCCATGAGTGTGTAATGGCCGTCCTTTCATTCACGCTACCAATCGCAGGAGCAAAGTGATTGAAGGGACTGTCAATCACTGAGAGAAAGCAAGCTCTTTGTGATTTCTCTTTGCCACCTCTTAGGTGGCAAGGAGTGTAACAAGCAGCGGTCTAATGACCACTGCTTCTTACATTGTGGGAAGCAGGCTCGCATATGCGAACCTGTCCCGCAAGGGCTCCGGAGCAGCTATCGCTGCTTCCTACATGGAGCCCTTAGTGTCTATAAAACAATGTGAGCGGCCATGTTGTAGCTTAGGTAACCTTCTCTGCTGTGGCCAATTTCGGACAGTTATATATAGGTTACTAGAGTGTGCATCCAATGACTGTGTGGAATATTACAGTGTTCTGCAGTGTTCCATTCACAATTTCAGAATGGATTTACAGGAAAAGGGGACAAAATAAATAATGAAAGTATATTGCAGAGTTTATTATATATATATATATATATATATATATATATAATTTATAAGTTTATATTACCATCTAAAAAGTGTTTAATGTCCCTTTAATGTCTCTATCATTAAATGTCAAATTATATTTTATAAGCAACTTAACATCTAATTGTACTTTAAATGGTTACTAAAAAAATCTGTAATTAAACATAGGTAAAAAAATAGTTACAATTTATGTGAATTTTAAAATGTCTGCTATTGCTGCAATTTGGCGTAGCAAACCATACAGTAGCGGATCTACTCAACAGAGGGCACTGGTGCAAATTGTTTTTGGGCCCCCAAAGATAGTTCAGTAGTAAGCAATAGTAACACTATTCATGCTGCTCTGTATAATGATCATGAGGATAGATAGATGGACCTGCAACCTGCATTAATAAAAGGTTCCCCTGGATTAGAATTGTACATATTCTGCAAATGCCATATGTATAGACTGGCTGCTATGGGCCCCCTCAGCACCTGGGCCCTGGTGCCACTGAATCTGCTGCACCAATGGTAGTTCTGCCCCTGATACTTTAGCTATCTCCCTAGAGGCACCGAAGACCCAGAGTGCATACTGCAGTTAACTTGAGATAGTTGGTGTATAGGACAAAGTTAGTTTTAAGTAGGAATGTACATTTGTTTAATTACCCTTTTTCTTAGAGTACTGGGTGTGCTATGGAGGTTTAGTGTTGTGAATCTCAGGGCCTCCACTAAAGGAAAAGGTCCTTTAGCACATGCCCTGGGATTCACCGTGCTAAACCTGCTATTAGTGCAGGCCGAATAGCGTAGTAGACAAATATTCTGGGAAACAAATTTGTTCTGAAAGATTCGGCCGTGCAAGATCTGGTTATATCAATCACCCAAAACAAGAGAGAAAAAAAGAATCAGTTTTTGCACCACTAAGCTTCTAAAGCAGTGTTCTTCATATGAGCTCATCATAAGTATTTATTTATTTTAATTAAAAAAGTTCGAGAACTTGAAAACAATTAAATGGAAAAAAGGGGGTAATGCTGTTGAATTAAATTTGTCCAAAAATAATATGAACACTGGTGTGAAGTGTTTCCTGTTGTATTGCAACATCTAAAAATTGTTTACTGTGCAAATTCCTGAGAAGTATGATTAATCTGGAATCCTATGAATATGGTTAAATCTGGAATCCTAGGGGATTGGAATAAACTTGCTTTTGAAAATTTTGCAAAAAAACAATGTGAACCACTTTTCAAAGCTATTCTAACAGATTGTAATATACTCTAATATCTTTGGAGTACATAAGGATGAAATAATTTGTACACTTTTAAGGATAATATTACAGTTTTGTTTTTTTTTTAAATCATTTTTAAATACTGACACTGGTATAAGGCATGTGGTCAACAAGTAGGTGCAGCTAAAAAAGGAAGTATAGTATCACAAGGCAAATTGGAAGTCCAGTTTATAATGACCTTATTTGAGTCTTCCTCTGATATAGAAGGTTGTTTGTCGACAGATGGTTAAAGGGACATGAAACCCAAAATCTTTCTTTCATGATTTAGGTAGAACATACAATTTTAAACAACTTTCCAGTTTACTTCTATTATAAAATTTGCTTCATTCTCTTGGTATCATTTGTAGAAGGAGCAGCAATGCACTACGGGTTTATAACTGAACACATGGGTGAGTCAATGACAATCGGTATATATATGCAGCCACCAATCAGCAGCTAGAACCTAGGTCCTTTGCTGCTCCTGAGCTTACCTAGATAAACCTTTCAGCAAAGGACAAGAGAAGGAAGCAAATTAAATAGTAGAAGTAAATTGGAAAGTTGTTTAAAATTGTATGCTCTGTCATAATCATGAATGTCTAATTATGACTTTATTGTCCATTTAATAAAGTCCAATGAATTATGTTTCAAGAATACAAAAAGGAGCAAAACTAGAAACAAAAACAAAAAAAGGTAGCAGACATAAATGATGATAAATGAATCATATTTGCATTGCAATGTATCTGGAAAAAACAGTAGATAGAAAGCTAACAAGGGAAAAGAAGTTTAGAATGAAATACTGAGGAAGGACAAGGGGGGAGGTAGTGTGGGTGTTGTTATGTGGTAGTATTGGAGGAAGATAGCTTGGCTATGGTTGAGATGGATGATGTATAGTCTCCCAATAAAGCTTGATATCTGCAAATAGATCATATTTATCCTTTAAAATCCAAACTCCTCTAGGAGTATTAGCTTGTCGTTTTTTTGTAACCATAAGTCTAATGTCGGTAACTGGGGTGATTTCCAGAACTGAGCGATGAGTAGTTTGGCACTATTTTAGCCTATTTGTAGTAAGGTAGACCTAATTTTACATCTGCATGATGGGCGTTCATTTAGTAGCACCAAACTAGGGTATAGGGCAAATTTTGTTCCTGGTAGCACACGAAAAGTTTTCTCTGTAGACTTCCAATAGAGAGTTACTTTGTTGCAGAGCCAGCACATATGGAGCATATCACTATAAACATCACAGCCTCTCCAACAAAGAAGTGGCAGGGTAGATTATTTTTAGTCTCACTGGTGTTACAGTAGATACCAGCGTAAGAGGATTTTAAAGTTAATTTCAATGATGCGTGGTGAGGTAGAGGATTTATATATAAATTAGTTTCCAGCCTTTGGTGTCGATAGGGGTGCTTAGCTCAAGGTGCAATTGTGTAGATTAAAAGTAAGAGTGACAGATTGGGCTGAGTGTAGTATATTCTTGGCAAGTGAGAGGGACTCATTTCAAAATCATTGCAGATAAGCATACTTGTTCAAAAGGGGTTGAGGTCTGAGAAGGTCGTGTCTAAATTGAGCAGTTTGTAGGAAGTTCTGTAGCTGGGAATATTTTAACAAAAATGTAAAAGAACCTTTTAGTATCTGTTGAAGGTCTGTACATGGGGGCCCATTTATCAAACTCCGAATGGAGCTTGTGGGCCCGTGTTTCTGGCGAGTCTTCAGACTCGCCAGAAACAGCAGTTATGAAGCAGCGGTCGAAAGACCACTGCTCCATAACCGTGTCTGCCTGCTCTGATGAGGCGGACAGGAATCGCCAGAAATCAACCCGAGCTGCTGGTGCAATGTTAAATGCGGAGAGCGTATTGCTCTCCGCATTCAGCGAGGTCTTGCGGACCTGATACGCACTGTCGGATAAGGTCCGCAAGACCTTTGATAAATAGGCCCCATGGTCTTAACCTACCTTGGTCTGGGATTTCATGGACAATATTTACTCCCTTCTTAATTTCAAATCCCACTACGAACTCCATTTTTGGGTAGATCAGTGAAAGTGGGGACATGGGTGAAGAAATGGCAGGAGTATTAAAAGTAGGTCCCAAGTATCGCAGATGTGCCTGTAGAGGGTAGAGGATTTACAGGGTGGGTTCTATTATTTTTGGGAAGTCAGCAAAAAAGGAATGGTGTAGGAGATCTAAGGATTTGGGAGTCTAGTGAGATCCACACCTTGGAGTCTTTCCTACAGTGCCAGTCAAGAAGTCTCTGAATATTTATAGAATGGTAATATAATATAATGTTGGGCACTCCTAAGCCACCATCATGTAGGGACCTTTGCATGGTAGTTCTATTAATTTTGGAACAAATCAGTCCCATATAAAAGCATTAATGGAGCTCTGTAGTTGTTGGAGATTTGGGGAGTGATATTGGAATCACCTGGAGAATATACAATATTTTGGGTAATATAGTCATTTATTTTGCCATGTTCAAAGGGAATGTTGAAATGACTGAAGTAATGGTTTATAGTTAAAGTTAAACAGTTGTGAGTTGCATGGAGACAACACCACCCCTAGGTACTTCAAGTGGGAAGATTGAAGTTTGAAAAAGCAAATGAGGCCTAATTTTTTTAAAATTTGTTGTGCTCAGGGATACTTTGAGAATCTCTGATTTGTGGTCAAATTAAGATATCAGTGCTGGCAGTGAGAGCAAAGGGAATGATAGGGTGAGGAGGACATTGTCTTCAAACATTGCAAGTTTGTATGTATTGGGGCCGACTGTTAATCCATGAATATCTAGATTGTTCCTGATGTGGGCTGCTAAAAGTTCCATTGTAAGGATAAAAAGAATTGTGGATAAGGGACATACCTATCTTGTACAGTTCATTATATTAAACCTTTGAGAAAGAATACCGTTGGTTCGGACCCTAGCAGAAGGGTTGACATAAAGATGAAAAATTTGTTTGAGCTTGATGTTGCAAAATCCCAAATATTTAAGAGTTCCCTTAAGAAAAGCCAAATTCAGCCTATTAAAAGCTTTCTTTGCATCAGTGGAGACCAGGACAGATGAAATGCGGTGTGTTACAGAGTGATCCATGAGGTGCATTACGTAAATGGTATTGTCTCTGGCCTGAAACAAGGTAATACCTCCGCACTCAAATAGAGATCCCAAATGTCCAATGAAAAAAGAAGAATTGCAGGAAGACTTGAAAGCAAGTTGATTTATTCAATCACAATAAAAACACACCCCAAAGACGAAAGCAAAGGTAATCATGATGGAGGAACGTACCTTCTCTGCAAACAAATCTGGCTTGGTCTAAGTGGATAAAAGTTTGGACAGTATTTTAGTATAGATCTTGATATCCCCATTCGAAAGCTAGATTGGGTGATAGCAACCTGGTTCAGTGCGTGATTTTCCAATTTTAGGTATAACTGTAATAACTGTAAGGCCTCTAGGAGATGTGGTGAAAAATGGTTATCATTTAGGGAGTTGAATAGTGGGGTTAGGTGGGGTTTAAAATATGTTGGAAGTGTCTATAGTATGCAGTCGACAATCCATCTGGGCCCGGGCTTTTGTGTAGGGGATTATATTTGATTGCTGCTAAAACTACTTGGGCAGTAATGGGTTCATCTAATTGTTTGGAGATCTGCTCGAAAAGTGTTGGTAATTGGGGTCAGCCAATTATTGATCTATAAGCCCAGAATTGGAGGAGTGAGTGGTTGTCAGAATGTTGTATAGAATATGGTAGTAGTTTCTTAATATTTTGGCGATACGCTTAGAGTTAAAAGCAAAGCCATTGTGATTAGTAGGGGAGGACAATTTGTGAAAAAATTGCTATTAGCTCATGTTTTCAGAGCTCTAGGAAGTAGGAAACCAGTGTTGTTGCCTTCTGCAAAATAAAGTTTTTGAGATAAAAGGCTTTTCTATATGCCTCTCGATTTAGCAGATTATTTAGATCATGCCTACTTTTGTGCAGATTTGACACACATATGAGAGTCTGTAGGTGTTAACATATAAGAGTGTTGTAGGTCACAAAGCTCTAATAAGGAGTTCTTTAGCATAGTTTTTTTTAACAAGGAGGGCTTTTTGTTTTATAAAATCACTGAGGATAACCACTTTATGTGCCTCTCAGATAAAGCTTGAGGAGGATTGAGGTTCTACATTGTATCAAAAGTATTCATTTAAAGTACACATAATTTTTTATACATTTTGGGTTTCATCTAGTTTTCAATGGAAGTCAATGTGGGGTTGTCAGGCCACACCATAGATAATGATATCATGGAGTGGTCAGACCACGGTTCAATATCTGAGGCATTCACCATGTTCAAGCTTTTCTGGTTTATGAAAATGTAATCCAGTCTAAAGTAGATCTGGCATGGGTTGGAAAAGAAAGAAAAGGTCTTTTGAGTGGGGTGATGGAGTCTCCACAGATCAATAAGGGTGGCATCATGGAGGGATTTTGCAATTGCTCTTAAAGAACTCCGAGATACAGAGCTTTTGAGGTGGGAGCAGTATAAAAGGGGTTCCATGGCAACATTAAAATCTCCAGAAAAGATGATTGTCCATTTGTCTACCCCTAGTTGTTCCCTCAGCACTTTTTTAAAAGAAGAGCACTTGGCCAGTGTTCGGGAAAATTTGCTAAGGTGATGGGGCTATTGATGAGACGAGCCCAACTAAGATTAGGTGTCTACCCTCATTGTCAGTGAGTTTATGGAAGACTAAAAAGAGAATATTTTTGTGAAATAGTATGCCAACTCCATTATGTTATTATTTAGATGTGAACTTGGGCTCCGATTGTTTATGAAAGTGTGTTTCCGGTAAAAAAATAATAATTTTTTAAATATATATTCTTTATTGAAATTTAATATACATCTGACAAACAGACATAAAAACAAAATCATAAGTAAGATATATCATTGATATTGACTGTCCTTTTTCTCAATATAGTCTCATGTATTGTGCTCTGCAGCTTAGTGAGTTTAATTCTTTCACATCAAAGCTGTTGACCATAGTTCATCTTAATTTTGCTTATAGGATTTTGAAAGTGATAGATGGAGGATATGGTAGTTGCTTTTGTTAGCTGCTAGAGTTTTCTCTATAGTATCTTACCCCTTATTGCTCCTCGCAAAAGGAGGGGTAGGGGTGTACATATAAAGGCAGTCCATCATACATTTCGTATTATGTAAATATTACTTATACACAGTAAAACAATAAATTAAAATAATAACATAATAACAGTTCTCTACTCATTAATAGATTATTCACCATACTCAATATTTTATATTTTGGTTTCCAGAGATCTTATTTTTTAAGATATCATGTGGTACATACAGGGAGTTCAGAATTATTAGGCAAATGAGTATTTTGACAACATCATCCTCTTTATGCATGTTGTCTTACTCCAAGCTGTATAGGCTCGAAAGCCTACTACCAATTAAGTATATTAGGTGATGTGCATCTCTGTAATGAGAAGGGGTGTGGTCTAATGACATCAACACCCTATATCAGGTGTGCATAATTATTAGGCAACTTCCTTTCCTTTGGCAAAATGGGTCAAAAGAAGGACTTGACAGGCTCAGAAAAGTCAAAAATAGTGAGATATCTTGCAGAGGGATGCAGCACTCTTAAAATTGCAAAGCTTCTGAAGCGTGATCATCGAACAATCAAGCGTTTCATTCAAAATAGTCAACAGGGTCGCAAGAAGCGTGTGGAAAAACCAAGGCGCAAAATAACTGCCCATGAACTGAGAAAAGTCAAGCGTGCAGCTGCCAAGATGCCACTTGCCACCAGTTTGGCCATATTTCAGAGCTGCAACATCACTGGAGTGCCCAAAAGCACAAGGTGTGCAATACTCAGAGACATGGCCAAGGTAAGAAAGGCTGAAAGACGACCACCACTGAACAAGACACACAAGCTGAAACGTCAAGACTGGGCCAAGAAATATCTCAAGACTGATTTTTCTAAGGTTTCATGGACTGATGAAATGAGAGTGAGTCTTGATGGGCCAGATGGATGGGCCCGTGGCTGGATTGGTAAAGGGCAGAGAGCTCCAGTCCGACTCAGACGCCAGCAAGGTGGAGGTGGAGTACTGGTTTGGGCTGGTATCATCAAAGATGAGCTTGTGGGGCCTTTTCGGGTTGAGGATGGAGTCAAGCTCAACTCCCAGTCCTACTGCCAGTTTCTGGAAGACACCTTCTTCAAGCAGTGGTACAGGAAGAAGTCTGCATCCTTCAAGAAAAACATGATTTTCATGCAGGACAATGCTCCATCACACGCGTCCAAGTACTCCACAGCGTGGCTGGCAAGAAAGGGTATAAAAGAAGAAAATCGAATGACATGGCCTCCTTGTTCACCTGATCTGAACCCCATTGAGCACCTGTGGTCCATCATCAAATGTGAGATTTACAAGGAGGGAAAACAGTACACCTCTCTGAACAGTGTCTGGGAGGCTGTGGTTGCTGCTGCACACAATTTTGATGGTGAACAGATCAAAACACTGACAGAATCCATGGATGGCAGGCTTTTGAGTGTCCTTGCAAAGAAAGGTGGCTATATTGGTCACTGATTTGTTTTTGTTTTGTTTTTGAATGTCAGAAATGTATATTTGTGAATGTTGAGATGTTATATTGGTTTCACTAGTAAAAATAAATAATTGAAATGGGTATATATTTGTTTTTTGTTAAGTTGCCTAATAATTATGCACAGTAATAGTCACCTGCACACACAGATATCCCCCTAAAATAGCTATAACTAAAAACAAACTAAAAACTACTTCCAAAACTATTCAGCTTTGATATTAATGAGTTTTTGGGTTCATTGAGAACATGGTTGTTGTTCAATAATAAAATTAATCCTCAAAAATACAACTTGCCTAATAATTCTGCACTCCCTGTATATAGCAGATTGAGAAGTGTATTTGTTTGAGGTTAGTTATCGGGTGATCTGGTATAGGATTCCCAAAGGAAGTACATGTCATGGTATAAATTGCCCTACTTTAAGGTAGTAATATCTTTCCAAGGTCATGTTCTTGAGGTTGTATGGATTTCCAATGTTTTGGAATTCATTTTTAATGTTTTGGAATTAATTGGTTGGCTGCATTGAGCATTATTTGGAACAAGTTATTTCGTTGGGGTGGTTAAATAAAATTATTTCTGGATTAGGTGTCAGATTAGTGTGTAATATTTTGTTTGTGGTTGATATTATACCAATATTTTTTAATTGGAGCACAAGTCCACCATAGGTGTAACATGTGACCTTCTTGGTGGCATCCTCTCCAGCAGTATTTGGAGGGGGTTTTCGTATATATATTTAAGTTTTGCCGGAGTCAGATACCATCTCATTTAAATTTTTATTTTGTTCTCCTTTGCTTGGTATGAGTGAGCTGAATGAGTAAATTTTTTGAATCTGAGTAACCAGTCTTGCTGTGAGGTCTTAGTTCCTAACTCCCTGTCCCAGCTTTTTGTATATGAGGGGTGTTTTGGAAATTGATTAGATAGGATATGTTTGTATATAGTGGAGACTATTTTTTTAATGTGACCTTTGAAGATACAAACGTAGTTAAGGGGCGGGTGAGTTCTTTTTTGTTTTTGTGCATTAGTAGAAAGTGTCTAAATTGGTGGCATTGGAACCAAGAGGAAAAGAAGGGAAGGTTTAATGTGTCTAGTTGTTTAGACTTTGCTTTGTTATTGTCTGTTAGTAAGTACATAGGTAAAAGGTCTGGGAGTTTAGGTGTTGGTGGAAGAGAAAAGAGGAGTCCTGGTGTGAATTCAAGATTATGTAATAAGGTGGTGAGCAGGGAGTGTATTGATGGGATTTTACTAAAGGAGTTACAAATGTGTATCCAATCTGACCACGTTTCATTGGATAGGGGTAGGGAGGACATTTTCTGTTTGTTATTGAATTCGGGGTTCCAGCAGTCTTCTTCCAGGTTTTGTGACTTAGATAGTGAGGATGCAATTTGCATCCTTTGGTATTTTCTCTATCAAATTTGCACCATTCAGATATTCTCTGAAGTGAGATATCCAATTTGTATGAGCCGAGGTGAGGAACTCCCAGACCCCCTTGCTGGGAAGTTTATAAAGAGTGGTTTTGTTTATGTGTGGTGGTCTACGGTGCCAGATGTAGTCATTCATGATTTTGTATTGAGTGTCTAGGTCTTTTAATATGCCTGGGATGGGGACTGTTTGTAGGATATAGAGGACTTTAGGGAGAAGCATCATTTTAACCGCTTGAATCCTTCCAGACCATGAGATGTTTTTGGGAGCCAGAAAGAGGTCAGGGATTGGAATCAGCCTACCGTAATTATATTTGTGCAAATCTGAACCCTCTGGAGTGAGGTATATTCCTAGGTATTTTAAGTATTTTGCTTGTGGTTGATAGGGCATTGTAATTAGGTTAATGGGAAGGAATTCCGATTTAGATGTGTTAACTGAAAAATTGGATATAGACCCAAACTGTTTCAGTTCTTTAAGTGTCTCTTGTAAGGAGCTTTGGGGGTGTGTGAGTTTGTGGGGTTTTAGATTTTAGATCTATGTTTAATAGGGAAATAGTTCTAAAATTGGCGGATATGTTGGGGGGGTTTCCCTGGTTTTGCAAGCTAAATAAAGTGATTAACCTCTAATCTGCCGCTCCCCGACATCACCGACACTAAATAAAGCTATTAACCCCTAAACCACCAGCACCCACATCGCAACTAATAAACTAAACCTATTAACCTCTAAACTGCCGGACTCCCACATTGCAAAACACTAAATTAAACTATTAACCCCTAAACCTAACACCCCCTAACTTTAATTTAAAAGTTATATTATAACTATCTTTAAATAAATAAAAACTTACCTGTGAAATAAAAATAAACTAATATTAAACTATAAATTAACCTAACATTACTTTTCTAATAAAATTAAAAAAAACTACCAATTAAAAAACCTAAATTACAAATTAAAAAAAAACCTAATACTATGAAAAAAAAATAAAAATCTAACATTACAAAAAATAATAAACAAAATTATCAAAAATAAAAACAATTACATATAATCTAATAGCACTATAAAAATAAAAAAGCCCCCCAAAATAAAAACACCCCCTAACCTAAATAAACTACCAATAGCTCTTAAAATGGCCTTTTGTAGGGCGTTGCCCTAAGCTAAACAGCTCTTTTACATTCAAATATTACAAAGTCCTCCCTAAAAGTAAAAACCCCCACCCAACCAACCACCCAGAATAAAAAAAACATTTGTATGGGCATTGCCCTTAAAAGGACATTCAGCTAATTTACTGCCCTTGAAAGGGCATTCAGTTTTTTTTTACAGTGCCCATCCCTAATCTAAAAAAAAAATCCACCCCAAAAAAACCTAACACTAACCCCATAATATCTACGGTTGCTGAAGTCCGGTCATCCATCCTCATCCAGGCGTAGTATTTTGTAGTATTAGGTTTTTTAAATTTGTTATTTAGGTTTTTTAATTCTTAGTTTTTTTTTATTTTATTAGAATAGTAATGTTAGGTTAATTTATAGTTTAATGTTAGTTTTTTTTATTTCACAGGTAAGTTTTTATTTAAAGATAGTTAAATTGTAACTTTTAATTTAAAGTTAAGGGGATGTTAGGCTTAGGGGTTAATAGTTTAATTTAGTGTTTTTAAATGTGGGGGTCTGGCGGTTTAGGGGTTAATAGTTTTAATTTATTAGTTGCCATGTGGGGGGCTGGCGGTTTATGGGCTAATAGGTTTAGTTTATTAGTTGCGATGTGGGGGCTGGTGGTTTAGGGGTTAATAGCTTTATTTAGTGTTGGCGATGTTGGGGAGCGGCATATTAGTGGTTAATAGGTTTAGTTTATTAGTTACAATGTACGGGGCCGGCGGTTTAGGGGTTATTAGGTTTATATAGTGTTGGCGATGTGGGGGACCGATGGTTTAGGGGTTAATAGGTTTATTTTAGTGTCAGCGATGTGGGTGGGCGGCAGATTAGGGGTTAATAGGTTTAATATAGTGAAGGGCAGAGAAAATAACGGCACTCCCTGGGAGTTGTCCCCTATATGGTATATAAATGAGCAGTATTATAAGGTACTCTTCAAGGTATAATATTCCAAAGGGGAGAGGTGCTGTACACAGAAGAGACTAGAGCAGAGATATTACAAAAAGAGTGTACAAAAATAGCACTCAACAACTCACAATAATCAATTTAGGATAATCTTCATATATGAAGTATGTGAAAGTGACAAGAAGATCGATAAAAATTAACTTTTATTAAAGTACGATTAAAAACATTTACCCATTTAAAACACAATGCAAACATATGCAGCTAGTCATGAATAAGAACACCAGTAAAGCTGTGTTAAATAACTTCAGTAATATAACTGGTTACCTGGTGGCACTCATAAATCAAAGGAATACTTGTTGATCTTAAAGTTACCAGGAGTAGGGATAATGGATAAATATCTCTATGAGGCCCATGAATGGGGCACTACGATTAACAGAAAGATGAACTATCACAACTACCCCGTTATCAAGGAGGATGGAAAGGTGACCGACAGTGCTAGTGGATAAGTTATTCAAATTAAGTTCCAACACTGGTTAGTGGTCAAGGTTAATGGTGGGTATGGATATTTAGCATGAAGTGTGGTTATGCGAGGGTTACTGAAACACTGCCCACAATATAAGCTTAAAGCCAAATCCAATTGTAAACAATAATAGAGCCAGAGATGTGCTTATAAAGAAAATTACTCAGGTAATTTGTAAGGTGATGGAGAGTAGCAACTGCGTAGCAACTGAGTTAATCATGTGTAGATATACTATAAACAGCTGGCGTATCGCGAGCGCTATCACTTGGGATATAAGGTATTGTGAGTATGGCTCGGAAAAGTGTAGACAAACGTATTCAATATTGCCCCCCTAATGGTAATAATGTAGGAGCGGATTATTAGTAAACATTACATCACTTAGTTAAACAAATGTCCGTGACGATGAAGTAATAGTGATATAGTGATTAACAGTAATTCTAAATACGGATAAGCCTTGCAAATAGTATAAATAAACACAGTTTACTTAAGTATTAGATAAGGCACAACCCTTATTCAGTGTAATATCATTCCGTAACTTTGTAACTACAGAATCCTTGTTAGTAAATATCGGTGCAGTTAATAGCACTGTAACTGAGTGAGGAATCCTGAATTGTTAGGTGAATATTAATACTGATAATACTAGAAATAAGCTTTGCTATATCTTAGCCATAAGTTTGCTCTGTGCTAACACATAGGAGCATATTTATCAAGCCTGAAGGAGCAGAAGTTATCAAGAAGTTATGAAGACCGCTGCTCCATAACTTGTCCGTCTGCTCTGAGATTGACACCCCCTGCTAGCGGCCGATTGGCCGCGAATCTGCACGGGGCGGCATTACACCAGCAGTTCACAAGAACTACTGGTGCAATGATAAATGCCGACAGCGTATGCTGTCGATGGGCAGCGATGTGCAGCGGACATGATACGCTACTTCGTATCATGTCCGCTCGCACATTGTTAAATATGCACCATAGTATAGAACACTGGCCTACTACCCACTAACATTAGCGTAATGATAAGTGGTTACAAGAGAGTCAAGATTTGATAGCAGTATTGCACTAGCGTCTCTAAGACACTGCCCGCATAATAAATAATATACGAGAGAACAACAGGTTCGCTTAAAGTATAAAGTCAAAGGCTGCATATGGATGAATTTGCACGCTTAAAATGAGAAAGCTGAGACTGAATATGGCCGTAATTCTAGGATCTCTGAGAGACGATCAAGCAATTCACTGAATTCCCTTTGCCCAGAGCAACATACAGACTAAAAAAGCTGAGATCTGGATATATATATTATGCTGATCTGAACAATACATAGAAAGCCGTGAGATGGCTCCTAGTGATTTGAATTAGATCATTAAGATCATAGGCGGCGGCCTACTTTTACAATTTTAACATCCCCCCCCCGGATCCCCCAGGTTACACTTTCCTAATTACACTGGGATTACTTATTACACTACTGAACATGGAGGACGCTCATAAATCAATATGTGATTCATTAAGGGCTTTGGAGCAAAAAATGTGTCAGAATTTCGACAGTCTTCAATTGCTAATACGCCACACATGCACAAAATCAGTTATGCTGGAACCTAAAGAGGAAGCGGTTATCAAACTCATGGAGCAGGAGAGAGATAAGCACCCATGCACACTCATTCCCAAGAGGGCAGTTCTGTCTGGCTATGCGGAACTGAAGGCAGGTGAGAGATCTACTTCCAGTACCTGGTCCCCACTCATAGGAGATGTGACCGAGCCCCAGCGGGATATCGGGGAACTCACTGCACAGCAGGCGATCGATCCAGAGAGGTCACTGACATGTTGGATCGCTGAGCCCTTTGATCAGTGTCTTGAGTCCAGTTCAGGTGCGATGTGGTCGCTCCTGTACGCTTTTGTGGTTTGTCACGGTTGGGCCAGCTCTGCACACGCAACAAGGGGTCATCCAACCTCATAAAGGGTACTGAAATTCGGGGTGGTGGACTCGCTTCTGATTGGTACATTGATACAGTATTCCAGGCTCACCAGGTTGTCGTTCCTGAACTCTGTACACGGAACTATGGGATCCACACTATGTATAAGAATCGATCTCATTTACCAGCTACCTCCTCCTCCTATATTAAAGCTGGCAAAGGCTGACTCTCTATAACTTTTGGTAATTTCCACTTGGAGTGACATACGGTCTCTCTCTGATAATTTACTATGAAGTGGAATTTTTTAAATACATATGCCATGTAAGCAACTTTGAGAATATTTATTTCTCACTTGTATTAACTGTATGCTACACTAACTCAATAGCTGGTATGACACTAACAGACTACATGTAACATCTTCACAGGTCCAGTGGAATACATCTGCTAGTAATAATCACTTATCATATAGGGGCTCCCTCAGCATATATGGCATGAAATCTCGTTACTGGGCCCCACCACATACCCAAGAGTTTGGAAGTACACATATGCGCCTTTATAAACTCAGGGCATTTATACAAGCTCACAACCTACTCTCTCACCTTTAGGAGTTGGTTATACAGTTTCATTAATCTAGTTACATTAATCTAGCCCTTCTACAACGTAAAGCACCACTCTATCCATACACCAAGCATAGTATTTTAATAGGGAATGTACTTTTAACATACGAAAAGGACACTTCCTGATATAATTCTTACACAGATGCTATATTCCTGCAGAAGCTGGTAGAGATATTATGTACACCTGCACTAGTTTTGGTTAGGTGACTACCATTTAAATATTACATAGCTTAAGTGTATCCCTATGAGAAAATGAGGACAATTATTTTTGAGAGTATTGCTATTGTATTAGAAGATCAAACCAAACTCATGCTCTCTTTTGAGGTATTCTCGTGCAGATACTGATAACCAGTACATATCTATTGTTGTAAACTTGCTATATATTCGATTGTTTAGTTCCAACAACCATTGGAGGAGATACTCCTTAAGTTTTTTAGGATATTATGTTATATGTTGTACTGTTGTATGCAATTTTCTATATTTCTCTGTAAGATACCATGGTTTAAAGGGGTGTCTTGTCTCATGGTCTGCATAATCAACTTACTAATGGGCTATCATACATATTCTCTCCTATAGTTAGTGGGAGTTCTTAATTGTAATATGACACTTTTGCACTCTATTATCTCCCCCTCTCTGCATACGACAACATATTTCCTTCTTTCCCCCTCATCCGGCGAGGGAGAGTGAGGATTGGTAAATCCTAGCAGAAACGAATGCTAGTTCTTTTTGTATGATATTCAAGATACAACTAAATATACTGGAGCAACTTTTAGTAATAAGTAATATAGCCCTGATTTATTATTATTTCTGCAAATAGACACCTGTATTAGTTTGCAAATTATTTATTGACCTCTTAGGGTATGGGGTATCTCTACAAACTGTGTTCCCCTCTAGACAATTCTCTGCAGATGGTGAACGTAGTCACAAATGTAATAAATTAGCTCCATGTTCAGTTATTTTGCTCATAATGTGTATTCTATGATATTGTATTGTTTTAATCCTATTCATACTTATTATTGTATTCACCCAGTTTGGTGAATTTCTATGCGGTATTAACCCGCCATTTTGGTATAAACTTTATTTCATATTCATTTCATACATACTAATAGTACAATTAATATCATTTACAGTACCTCTCAGGGAAAAATGTTTTTCTCAACCAAGATAAGTTTTCTATGTATGCCAGGTTAAAATATCATGCTAAAAGGCAGTAACTTTTAATAAAAAGGTACTACAGTAACACTTTACAAAAAAATGAAAATATAAGGTATCAATGCAATCTTTGCAATGTATAGGGTTGAGACAGGTTAATAATGCAGTATGTTATACTTAATATAAGAATGTTGTCATTATCTACTTTTGTTACCAGACATGTTTATTCTGGAGTAACTTATATCCATGTTTCTATGTGGTTATTGTCGTGCTAAATACCTTAATAAAAAAACTTTGTTTATAAAATGAGAATCCCCTATTCCCTCTCCTGCTAACATGTTACAGCTTTATCAAAGGCGGAGCCGCCACCTTCTTGTATGCTATTTATAGGCTGTTTAGAGGCAGATGTCACTGAGTACTAACCACCTAACTGGTGGTAAGAAAAAGGGTGTGAGCCATAATCTCATTATTTGTGATGTGCGAATAGAGAAATTCCAAAACCACCGGTGTGCAAGAATGACTGCTATTATCAGTATAGGCAAGTTATCACATTCGTTAAATAAAATATAATAAAATAATAAATCACTAGGGAAAATGATTTGAATATTAATTATTACGACATTTAGGTAAACCGTGTATGAGTGAGGGTGTTATGTAAATACGTGTCAGTGTAAGGAAGTGGATCAAAAGATCTAGACGGAACTTATAAGTGTTTGCGATGCGGGAGGGTGGCGGTTTAGGGGTTAATAGGTAGTTTATGGGTGTTATTGTACTTTGTAACATTTTTAGTCAGCCACCAATTGTGCAAGTTCTCCCACTTAAGAAGATGAGAGAGGCCTGTAATTTTCATCTTAGGTATAACTCAACTATGAGAGACAAAATGTGGAAACAAATCCAGACAATCACATTGTCTGATTTGGAAAGAATTTATTTGCATATTATGGCGGAAAATAAGTATTTGGTCACCTACAAACAAGCAAGATTTCTGGCTCTCACAGACCTGTTTCTTCTTCTTTAAGAGGCTCCTCTGTCCTCCACTCATTACCTGTATTAATGGCACCTGTTTGAACTTGTTATCAGTATAAAAGACACCTGTCCACAACCTCAAACAGTCACACTCCAAACTCCACTATGGTGAAGACCAAAGAGCTGTCGAAGGACACCAGAAACAAAATTGTAGACCTGCACCAGGCTGGGAAGACTGAATCTGCAATAGGCAAGCAGCTTGGTGTGAAGAAATCAACTGTGGGAGCAATAATTAGAAAATGGAAGACATACAAGACCACTGATAATCTCCCTCGATCTGGGGCTCCACGCAAGATCTCACCCCATGGGGTCTAAATGATCACAAGAACGGTTAGCAAACATCCCAGAACCACATGGGGGGACCTAGTGAATGACCTGCAGAGAGCTGGGACCAACATAACAAAGGCTACCATCAGTAACACACTACGCCGCCAGGGACTCAGATCTTGCAGTGCCAGACGTGTCCCCCTGCTTAAGCCAGTACATGTCCGGGCCCGTCTGAAGTATTCTAGAGAGCATTTGGATGATCCACAAGCAGATTGAGAGAATGCCACATGGTCAGATGAAACCAAAGTAGAACTGTTTGGTAGAAACACAACTCGTCGTGTTTGGAGGAGAGAGAATGCTGAGTTGCAACCAAAGAACACCATACCTATTGTGAAGCATGGGGGTGTCAACATCATGTTTTGGGGCTGTTTCTCTGCAAAGGGAACAGGACGACTGATCCGTGTACATGAAAGAATGAATAGGGCCATGTATCGTGAGATATTGAGTGCAAACCTCTTTCTATCAGCAAGGGCATTGAAGATGAAACGTGGCTGGGTCTCTCAGCATGACAATGATCCCAAACACACTGCCCGGGCAACGAAGGAGTGGTTTCGTAAAAAGCATTTCAAGGTCCTGGAGTGGCCTAGCCAGTCTCCAGATCTCAACCCCATAGAAAACCTTTGGAGGGAGTTGAAAGTCTGTGTTGCCCAGCGACAGCCCCAAAACATCACTGCTCTAGAGGAGATCTGCATGCAGGAATGGGCCAACATACTAGCAACAGTGTGTGACAACCTTGTGAAGACTTACAGAAAACGTTTGACCTCTGTCATTGCCAACAAAGGATATATAACAAAGTATTGAGATGAACTTTTGATATTGACCAAATACTTATTTTCCACCATAATTTGCAAATAAATTCTTTCCAAATCAGACAATGTGATTGTCTGGATTTGTTTCCACATTTTGTCTCTCATAGTTGAGGTATACCTATGATGGAAATTACAGGCCTCTCTCATTATCTTAAGTGAGAGAACTTGCACAATTGGTGGCTGACTAAATACTTTTTTGCCCCACTGTATGTATTTTGTGAAACATTTTTTTTTGCAAAATCCATAAATACTGGTCTCAGATGGCGGAATGGATCATGTCGGTATAGGCTGTAACGCAAGCATTTTAGCCTGACCGCACAACCTGTAATACGGCGCTATGGAAAATCCTATACCGCTGCAACTCGTAATATGCGTTACCGGTCATTCCACACACAATGGACAATTTTTCAGCAGTATAGCTGTACCGCAAAACTCATAATAAAGGCCTATGTGAGTTATTGTTCCTGTTTGGGAATACATTATATAGCTTGTGGTAGTATTGTTTAAATTCTTCTGCGATGTTAAGTGTGTCTTCTATCTGTAATCTTGAAAGGAGTTGATTGAGTGAATAAATGTTTGTTGTTGCTGTTTTTTGAGGGGTTTTGCTAATGATTTGCCTGATTTATTTCCTTCTCTGTAAAAAGATTGTTGAATAAATAATTGTTGTCTTTGGGCTTTATAAAGTAGCAATTTATTAATTGAGTTTCTTTTTTTAATAGTTGATCTTGAATTTTAATATTATTTGGATTTAGTTTATGAGAGTGATCTAATTCTGCAATTTCCTGTGCCAAAGAGGAGATTCATCTCTTTGTTTTATATTTATTTGGGCTTTACTTTTTATAAATTTACTACCTAGGGGGATATCTATCAAGCCGCCAACTGTGTTGCATTCAACGGCATCAATACGCTCACCTAACATCGCCTAACATCGCAGCCACGGACCTGAATACGATCTCCATATTTATAAAAAAAGCCAGCAAAAAGACGCGCACCAAGTACGGGCAATGAGCATCAGACTGTTGTTAACTAGCAGTTATTGATCTCATGTCTATTCGGCTTTTTACCAACTTTATTTATACCCTGTCACTAAACGCCACCACTATACTAAAATGTTTAACCCCCGCTCCCGGACCCCGCCACAACCTAAATAAAGTTATTAACCACTATCCCGCTGCTCCTGGACCCTGCCACAACCTAAATAAAGTTATTAACCCCTATCCCGTCGCTCCCGGACCCTGCCGCCACTAAATAAACGTATTAACCCCTAATAAGGGCATTTAGCCCTTTTACTGCCCAGACCCTAATCTAAAAATAAAACCCACCCAAAAAATCCTTAAATAAACCTAACACTAACCCTTGACGATCCACTTACAGTTATTGAAGTCCCGCTTGAAGGATCCATCCAGCCGGCAAGGTCTTCATCCAGACGGCATCTTCTATCTTCATCCATCTGGCGCAGAGCTGGTCTATCCTGAAGACATCTGGTGTGGAGCTCCTCTTCATATGGTCACAGCCGTAAACTGGAACTTCAATGCAAGTGGCGTCATCCAAGATAGCGTCCCTTGCATTCCTATAGGCTGAAAGATTTCAATCAGCCAATAGGATTAGAGCTGCTAAAATCCCATTGGCTGTTCCAGTGGATCATCGGGGGTTAGTGTTAGGTTTATTTAATTGTTTTTGGGTGGTTTTATTGTTAGATTAGGGTCTGGGCAGTAAAAGAGCTAAATGCCCTTTTAAGGGCAATGCCGATACAAATGCCCTTTTCAGGGCAATGAGGAGCTTAGGTTTTTTATTTGGGGGGGTTAGTTGGTTGGGTGGTGGGTTTTACTGTTGGGGGGTGTTTGTATTTTTTTTACAGGTAAAAGAGCTGAGTTCTTTGGGGGAATGCCCCACAAAAGGCCCTTTTTAAGGGCCATTGGTAGTTTATTGTAGGCTAGGTTTTTTTTTTTATTTTGATAGGGCTATTAGATTAGGTGTAATTCTTTTTTATTTTTGATAATGTGTTTTTTTTTCTTCGTAATTTTGTGTTTTTGATTTTTTGTAACTTAGCTTTTATTTATTTTTGGTATCTTAGTACTTTGTAATAAGGTTTAATAGTAGATTTAAATAATTTTAGGAGGGTAAGGTTTTTTTTTAATATGTAATTTAGTTTATTTAATTGGTAGTTTAATTTAGTTGTAGTATAATAGTTAGGGTAGGTTAATTAATAGTTTAAAAAGAGTTTCTTTTAATTCTACAGGTAAGTTTAAATTTATTTTAAGATAGGGATAGGTTTAGTGGTTAATAGCTTAATTTAGTTTATGGCAATGTGGGGGGCTAGCGGTTTAGGGGTTAATAGGTTTAGTTAGTTGTAGTGATGTGGGAGGCCAGAGGTTTAGGGGTTAATATGTTTATTTAGTGGCGGCGGGGTCCAGGAGCGGCGGAATAGGGGTTAATAACTTTATTTAGGTTCCGTCGGGGTCCGGGAGCGGCGGAATAGGGGATAATAACATTATGTAGGTGGCGGTGATGTCGGGGGTGGCAGATTAGGGGTGTTTAGACTCGGGCTTATGTCAGGGTGTTAGGTGTAAATGTTACTTGTTTTCAACCATATAAATCAATGGGATATCTGGTAGCATTGAACATAAGCATTCGCTGCTTTCAGACTCCCATTATTTTCTATAGCATCCACGGCCTCCAGGGTGGCGGATTGAAAACCAGGTATGCTGGGCCAGAATAGCTGCAAGCGTACCTGTTAGAAATTTGATAAATGGGAAAAAGTGTCAGATAAAGCCGAATGTGTATTCGGAACATCTGTAATGACGTAAGCATCGATCTGCATCGGATTGAGACTGGCGGATCGTATGTTACGTCACAAATTTCAGCTTTTGCAGGTCTGTAGGCTTTGATAACTAGGTCAGATCAAGCTCACTACAATTATGCTGCGGAATTCCGGAATATTTGCGGTTGACGGCTTGATACATATCCCCCTTAAGGTGCTTTTATGTGCTTCCCATATCTATGTTTATGTCAGGAGTATTGTTTATGGAGAAGTATGTTTTTATACATTTGGAAAGGTGTTTTGTCTTTTTCTTGTCAAGTAATAATGTTTCGTCAAGTCTCCATTGGAACTGTTTGAGTGGTGCAGTGGGCCATTTCAAGATGCATATGACTAAAGAATGATCTGACCATGAGGTGTGTTTAATGTTTGAATCTATGATTTGTGATAAGAGAAGGTAATCTACCAATATGTAGTCTAACCTGGAGTCGTTTTTGTTTGGGTGGGAAAAGAAAGTAAAATCTTTCTTCTGAGGGTTCGTGTATCTCCAGGTATCATGGAGCCCTTATAGTTTTATATTTTGCCATATGTTTTTGAGATGAGAGGTGGCTGTCCTTGTGTCTGGGTTAGTGCAGTCGATCGTAGGGTCAAGAGGAGTATTTAAGTAGCCTGCTACGATTAGGGAGCCTTTGGCATGATTGAGTATGGAATTTGTGACTGAAGTGATAAATCTATCTAGGCGTTTGTTGGTGGCATATACATTTATTAAGGTGACTGGTGTTCTGAAGAGAAGGCCTTGTACGCTCAAGTACATTACACTTATTTTGGTAAATGCTTTGGATCTGTGAATGAGAATACTAACTCTGTTAAATTTTTTATGTGGATTTGAGCAATGATAATGTTAGGGATATTGGGATGAAAGAATTTAGGTATATGATGGGATTTAAAATGGGTTACTTGTAGCATTAGGATATGACCTCCTCGTTTTTGGAGGTCTAGAATGGCAATTCTTCTCTTATTGGGGCAGATTAGGCCTATGGAGTTTTGAGAGATTATATTGATGTTTTGTAATGAGCTGTTATCATTTTTTGTGGTTGGGGGCTATGATGTTTGTGAGTATCTGGAATGAACCTTGGTGAACATCACTGGAATACTTAGATGAACATTAGTAGAGAACAAAAAAATGAGAAAAGAAGAAAAATAAAAATTAATCAAACCGTTGTTATAACATAGAACAATTATGAATTTCATACAAAAGTAGAGGAGACACAAAACTCTAACTGTGTGACAACAGTATATGGAAAGAAACAAAACAAAACAATCTAAACCTTAATTAGGTATTTGCTTTATATTTAGAGACTGATTCTAGGTATATAACAAATTACAAAGGGCCCCCTATGTAAGGGGAGCAGTTTAGCAAAACCTATACTATCTATTGTGGAAGCAACAAAGAGAACATAATAACATAGAAACATGAGATTCTTTGTACTGGTTAATTGATTACATTCATTGACATAAAACTATGCATTTTTCTATATATAAGACCCAATAAAAGTGTAATGCCTGATGAAGAAGGAGCAAAAGATCACAACTGCAGACTTGAGAAAATATGTATTTGTATCACTTTCTTAAACAGGCTATTAAATAGCATAGACTGTATGCCTGAAAGTGAAAGGAAATTAATATTTGTAAATAAAGTAATGGATAAATTCAATAGCTGTCTCTGTTATCAAATTTGGTAAATAACAGGAAGCAGAACAAAACTTAGGCTTCAGGTGTACTGTATTGTTCAGTACATAAAGTAAAGGAAGTCCCAAATGTGAGAGATAAGTACTGGATGTATAAGAAACTTTAGTATATTTATAATGTGTGGGAGGAGTCAATGTGATGAGTGACAGCGGCACAAGCGGAGAGATCTGACAAAAGTATAAGACGCTGAGAAACAAACAAATCTTGTGCTTGCAGGTAAGGAGTGAGAGGAAAACAGTCCCAACTTACTATAGATCGTTGAAATCAGTTCAGCAATGTACCAAGTTAGAATGTTACGCCAATCCTGTTTGTTCAGTTACAGTGAGACTGCCATTTAGTGAGAGAGGCTTGGATGTGTGTAGCACAGACTGATATAAAGCAACAAGCAGCAGATAATTTGTAGCTGGTTTCTTAGAGAGGTAACATTGTAGAAACTTGCAGTAGGAAAAACTGGTTCTATTTTGAATGAACAAATTGTAATCCAAAAGAGAGAGCTTGGTATTTAGGCGAGTAGCTGCATTGAGTAGGAGAGCTGTAAACTGCTACAAGGAAAAAAACTAAGCACCTGTTTGCACACAGGTGAACACCTAAATAGGCTAAGTCAGCTGACTTGTGAAAACATGGAACAAGTGGAAAATGCGAAGTGGATTCCTTACAAAAAGGATACATGAGTGTCAGGGTATCTGTGAAGTAACCTTAAATAAACTACGGATGTATCATAGAATCTAATATTTCATTTAGCTAATACCTACTATGAATTGATTTAGCTGCATTGCGAACAAATACTGGAATGGGATATCAACCCCTCCCTTTTGCTCTCAACTACAGATTGTAGAACAAAATAAATATAGACAGGACTTCTAAAGAAAAACAAGCATTGGTCCCAAATTATAAGAGATAATGTCACATCAAAAGGGCCTTTGATCATGGTCTCAGAAGAGAGATAACTTCTAAAGAATTATTGCTGGATAGCCTTCCCAGATTGAAATCTCTAAATTAATTTAGCCAAAGAAATTCATTACTTAGATCACAGGAACCCCTTAAAGGAACAGATGGTCCGTCTGCAAGAATAAGGGAATATACAAATTTACTCAGAGGATACAGCTGTCCTTATCTAAGTGTTAAATTGTCCCTGCTGAGATCTGATACACATGAGAAGGCATCTGAACTCAAGTTACCTACAGCACATGAGAAACTAGATCTCAGATAAAGAAATTGTGTTTAAATCCTCATAATAATTTAAAATACACAGATCATATTTAAAACATCTGTATATATATATATATATATAAATATATATATTTACATATATGTATATATATGATATATATGGAGAGAGAAAGAGATCTGAAAATTATACTATGTTTAATATATATATCTGTTGTATTGAATAATATCTGCATTGGTATATATAAATATTAACCCATTTATTTCAAGATAACACATTTTTCTGAAATCTAGTGAAAATTACAAGGAAAAACTGATTTGAAAATGAGATTTCTAAACAAGATGTCCTATGAATATTGATCATAAACACGAATCTATGCACTCAAAAATTATTAGAAATGTGAAATGTGCTGTATTTATTTTTAAGATGCAATACAATACCAGGATGTTGAATTCTATGATTCTGTGAAGAAAGATGGTTAACAGCGACCGGCTTATTAATATGATGCTAGAAACAATACTCATATTTAATATTAAAATAAGAAGAAAAGATGGCACTATATGATCCCATCTATATTAAAATTGTAAGTGATGAATACTGGAAATTAAAGTATTTGTTAATCATTTTAAAGGTTAGATAATTAAGCTGTTAGCAGCATTGATAATGAAACTGTTTGTCTTTGCTGCCTCCGATGGCCTAAATCCAGTATTACAGCCAAAAGGCATTTGGCTGTTGAAAATTAAATTTCCCAGTAGCCAATCAGGGAGGCATCTCCCAAATAGCCAATCAGGGACAAGCATCCGAAGGGCCTATCATCCTAGTTTCATCAATGATTAGAATACAAATGTGTGGGGTATATGAGGTGATATAACCCCAGGCAAGAGAGAAATAAAGGGTCTTGTTGGCTGCTGAGTTTTTGACTGACAAACTGTTGCCTTGGAATCCAGTCTCTGACGTGCAAATCTGGGCCTAATTTTATCCATCTTGCAAAAATTACCGGCTAGATTTAGAGTTTTGTCGGTAAAGACCCGCGTAGCTAACGCTGGCTTTTTTCTGGCCGCACCTTTAAAATAACTCTGGTATTGAGAGTCCACAGAATGGCTGCGTTAGGCTCCAAAAAAGGAGCGTAGAGCATATTTAATGCAACTGCAACTCTCGATACCAGAGTTGCTTACGGACGCGGCCAGCCTCAAAAATGTGCTCGTGCACGATTCCCCCATAGGAAACAATGGGGCTGTTTGAGCTGAAAAAAACACCTGCAAAAAAGCCGCGTTCAGCTCCTAACGCAGCCCCATTGTTTGCTATGGGGAAACACTTCCTACGTCTGCACCTAACACTCTAACATGTACCCAGAGTCTAAACACCCCTAACCTTACACTTATTAACCCCTAATCTTCCGCCCCCGCTATCGCTGACCCCTGCATATTATTATTAACCCCTAATCTGCCGCTCCGCAAACCGCCGCTACTTACATTATCCCTATGTACCCCTAATCTGCTGCCCCTAACACCGCCGACCCCTATATTATATTTATTAACCCCTAATCTGCCCCCCACAACGTCGCCTCCACCTGCCTACACTTATTAACCCCTAATCTGCCGACCGGAACGCACCGCTATTATAATAAAGTTATTAACCCCTAATCCGCCTCACTAACCCTATAATAAATAGTATTAACCCCTAATCTGCCCTCCCTAACATCGCCGACACCTAACTTCAAACATTAACCCCTAATCTGCTGACTGGAGCTCACCGCTATTCTAATAAATGTATTAACCCCTAAAGCTAAGTCTAACCCTAACACTAACACCCCCCTAAGTTAAATATAATTTAAATCTAACGAAATTAATTAACTCTTATTAAATAAATTATTCCTATTTAAAGCTAAATACTTACCTGTAAAATAAATCCTAATATAGCTACAATATAAATTATAATTATATTATAGCTATTTTAGGATTTATATTTATTTTACAGGTAACTTTGTATTTATTTTAACCAGGTACAATAGCTATTAAATAGTTAAGAACTATTTAATAGCTAAAATAGTTAAAATAATTACAAATTACCTGTAAAATAAATCCTAACCTAAGTTACAATTAAACCTAACACTAGACTATCAATAAATTAATTAAATAAAATACCTACAATTACCTACAATTAAACCTAACAGTACACTATCAATACATTAATTAAATACAATATCTACAAATAAATACAATTAAATAAACTAACTAAAGTACAAAAAATAAAAAAGAACTAAGTTACAAAAAATAAAAAAATATTTACAAACATAAGAAAAATATTACAACAATTTTAAACTAATTACACCTACTCTAAGCCCCCTAATAAAATAACAAAGCCCCCCAAAATAAAAAATGCCCTACCCTATTCTAAATGACTAAAGTTCAAAGCTCTTTTACCTTACCAGCCCTGAACAGGGCCCTTTGCGGGGCATGCCCCAAAGAATTCAGCTCTTTTGCCTGTAAATAAAAACATACAATACCCCCCCCAACATTACAACCCACCACCCACATACCCCTAATCTAACCCAAACCCCTCTTAAATAAACCTAAACTAAGCCCCTGAAGATCTTCCTACCTTGTCTTCACCATGCCAGGTATGACCGTCCGTTCCAGGCTCCGATATCTTCATCTAAGCCCAAGCGGGGGCTAGACATCCATCATCCGATGGCTGAAGAAGTCCAGATGGCGTCCCTCGAATTCCGATTGGCTGATAGGATTCTATCAGCCAATCGGAATTAAGGTAGGAAAATTCTGATTGGCTGATGGAATCAGCCAATCAGATTGAGCTCGCATTCTATTGGCTGATCGGAACAGCCAATAGAATGCGAGCTCAATCTGATTGGCTGATTGAATCAGCCAATCCGATTGAACTTGATTCTGATTGGCTGATTCCATTAGCCAATCAGAATTTTCCTACCTTAATTCCGATTGGCTGATAGAATCCTATCAGCCAATCGGAATTCGAGGGACGCCATCTTGGATGACGTCCCTTAAAGGAACCATCATTCGTCGGGAAGTCATCGTTGGAAGAAGATGGGTCCGCGGTGGATGTCTTCAAGATGGAGCCGGTCCTCATCGGATGAAGATAGAAGATGCCGCTTAGAAGAAGATGGTTGCCGGTCCGGATCAACTCTTCTTCCCGGATAGGATGAAGACTTTGGAGCCTCTTCTGGACTTCTTCAGTCGTCGGATGATGGATGTCTAGCCCCCGCTTGGGCTTAGATGAAGATATCGAAGCCTGGAACGGACGGTCATACCTGGCATGGTGAAGACAAGGTAGGAAGATCTTCAGGGGCTTAGTGTTAGGTTTATTTAAGGCGGGTTTGGGTTAGATTAGGGGTATGTGGGTGGTGGGTTGTAATGTTGGGGGGGGTATTGTATGTTTTTTTTTACAGGCAAAAGAGCTGAATTCTTTGGGGCATGCCCCGCAAAGGGCCCTGTTCAGGGCTGGTAAGGTAAAAGAGCTTTGAACTTTAGTAATTTAGAATAGGGTAGGGCATTTTTTATTTTGGGGGCTTTGTTATTTTATTAGGGGGCTTAGAGTAGGTGTAATTAGTTTAAAATTGTTGTAATATTTTTCTTATGTTTGTAAATATTTTTTTATTTTTTGTAACTTAGTTCTTTTTTATTTTTTGTACTTTAGTTAGTTTATTTAATTGTATTTATTTGTAGATATTGTATTTAATTAATGTATTGATAGTGTACTGTTAGGTTTAATTGTAGATAATTGTAGGTATTTTATTTAATTAATTTATTGATAGTCTAGTGTTAGGTTTAATTGTAGGTTAGGATTTATTTTACAGGTAATTTGTAATTATTTTAACTATTTTAGCTATTAAATAGTTCTTAACTATTTAATAGCTATTGTACCTGGTTAAAATAAATACAAAGTTACCTGTAAAATAAATATAAATCCTAAAATAGCTATAATATAATTATAATTTATATTGTAGCTATATTAGGATTTATTTTACAGGTAAGTATTTAGCTTTAAATAGGAATAATTTATTTAAGAAGAGTTAATTAATTTCGTTAGATTTAAATTATATTTAACTTAGGGGGGTGTTAGTGTTAGGGTTAGACTTAGCTTTAGGGGTTAATACATTTATTAGAATAGCGGTGAGCTCCAGTCGGCAGATTAGGGGTTAATGTTTGAAGTTAGGTGTCGGCGATGTTAGGGAGGGCAGATTAGGGGTTAATACTATTTATTATAGGGTTAGTGAGGCGGATTAGGGGTTAATAACTTTATTATAATAGCGGTGCGGTCCGGTCGGCAGATTAGGGGTTAATAAGTGTAGGCAGGTGGAGGCGACGTTGTGGGGGGCAGATTAGGGGTTAATAAATATAATATAGGGGTCGGCGGTGTTAGGGGCAGCAGATTAGGGGTACATAGCTATAATGTAGCTGGCGGCGGTGTGCGGACGGCAGATTAGGGGTTAATAAGTGTAGGTAGCTGGCGGCGACGTTGTGGGGGGCAGATTAGGGGTTAATAAATATAATATAGGGGTCGGCGGTGTTAGGGGCAGCAGATTAGGGGTACATAAGGATAACGTAGTAGTTAAGAGCTTTATGAACCGGCGTTAGCCCAGAAAGCTCTTAACTACTGACTTTTTTCTGCGGCTGGAGTTTTGTCATTAGAATTCTAACGCTCACTTCAGCCACGACTTTAAATACCGGAGTTAGAAAGATCCCATTGAAAAGATAGGATACGCAATTGACGTAAGGGGATCTGCGGTATGGAAAAGTCGCGGCTGAAAAGTGAGCGTTAGACCCTTTTTTGACTGACTCCAAATACCGGCGGTAGCCTAAAACCAGCGTTAGGAGCCTCTAACGCTGGTTTTCACGGCTACCGCCAAACTCCAAATCTAGGCCTACCTCTTTTAATTTATGAGGTAAAATTGGACTTATCGGAGTAAACTGAAACATTAATTTAGTTATTTGGGTAAAGTATATGCGATTGATAAATATATATATATATATATATATAATATTTTAATAAAAGGTATTTGGTAATTACAACTAGATTGCAGTTAGTAATTTTAAAAGGGCACCATTTGTATTTTAAGCTCAGGTTCATAGTCCTGTGTAGTTTAACTAGTAATATTTGCAACTGTATATATATTTTAGAATTTGCCTTATTGTAGCTAAATAAGATTTATTTCAGCTCAGCTAAATTGGCTGTTTGCATTAATAATTTATGTAATGTGTTTTTAATTGGAGTTATATAGAATCATTTATGGGCTAAGTATCTTAATTAGACTTGTCCGAAAGTTAGCAGCCCATTGTGGTATTTTAATGCAATTCATTGTGAATAAGGTAAATTGTAAAGGTATATTTTTATGATCTTTGTATAGAATATTGTAACAGCATAAGTTTGTATCATTTGATTCATAATCTGGTTTCTATAAATATAATTCAATGTGTTTATAACTTTAACTAATATAAAGAATTTAGGAATAAAATATTGATTTTAATTGTTTCATAAATGCATTTTATTGGGGGTTTGTTTTAAAGAATAATTATTAAATAAATTGTATGATAACCCGGCCATATACTGACATATTAATTGGAGGCACTGCAGTAGATATTATTAAATTTATCACATTGATATAATATATTTTATAGTAAATAGAAATTATTATCTCGGAAAAAAAATATTATTAATTTTTTTTCTCGCTGGTAAAAATTGTATTAGCGTTTTAATTTAACTAAATACTAAGCAAATATAATAATGTCTGTTACTAGAAGTGAATAAATTGAATCGATACATAGTGTTGAAATATGTTCCTCAAAATCGCCCGTTAGTCAGGCAGAAATGCTTAAAACAGAAGCCATTACTTACCTTAAAAATAGATTAAGTATTTAGGGAGAATTAGGCGCATACATTAAGATACTGAAGACTAAGGCCAAAAATATTGCAGATAATATATGTTGTGTCGAAAGCAAAATATTTCAAAGGGCTGTTAAAATTGGGCCAGCCTCAAAAGCGGGGGAAACACGATGAAATAATTTTCAAAACTTGGGGTCTGCTCCTCTATGTGAACGATGAAATGTACAATAAAATAGAAGTACAAAATTCACAATTGGAGCAAATAAGGGGTGAATATTATTCATTAAGGTTAGATGAGAAAGTGGCAGAACGAATCCAGGATAAAATTGATGAGTTTGCCCAAAACATGGCCACCTTACAAAAATATAACCAGAATTTAGTAGCTCAGATAGAAGATTTGCATAAGGAACTCGCACAAAGCCAGAGAGAACTAAGTGGTTAAAAAAGGCTGTATCATCATAATGAAAACCCCTCTATTAGCATTGAGGATATTGCAGATAATTCTAACTCCCTTAAGGAATACATCAGAAATGAACTGCACACCTCATGTTATAAATGTAGGGAATTGCAGAGGAGGGGGAGGGCATCCCTAGTAGTGAGTCAGAGGGCTGAGCCAGCTACACAAATAGCCCATGTAGTACTAATGTACGTAAGGGGTCTCCCCATAGTAAATATAGGGCAGATAGGGGGTGCTCCAGAACCAAAAATAAGTTCCCTAGGAGAGCCCAAGATACGTCTAATAAGGTATATGACACCCTTAAAATAATTACTTTCTTAAAGGATGAAGTACCTAAATTTTCTAAAAATGGAACCACTTCTATAATTGACCATTTAGAGAACTATGAAAATGCTTTTCCATAATGAATGTTACTAGTGAACAGTCAAAAATTGATTTTCTGCCCTGGGTATTTGAGGGTAAACATCACAAATTCTTTGCTTCACTAAAATATATGAATATTCTTTCCTGGAGTGAAACACAAATTCAGTGCAAAAAAGAATTTGGGAAATATTGCACCAAAACCGCAGCAAAAATAGCTGTATACGGTTTAATATGTGGCGCGAATCAAAGCCCTATATAATTATTTTCTGTACTGAAAAGTGTGTACAGTATGGCTGAAGATATTTGAAAGCTCAGAATTTGTAAATTTATTTTTAGAAGCATTGCCCGTGCACATCAAAATTAATTTAGCTAGAGATTTTGATGAACACTGTTCATTGGACTGGCTGATCAAAGAGAGTACAAAGTTATACTCTATTCAGCAGTCCGGTGAACAGGGGGTTAAAAAGGAACCACGGTCCAGCCCCAAAATTGTGGCAGAAACTAGGGTGTCACCTAGCCCCATCAATTTGGAGTCTAACAAGAAATCCTATGCGAAGGTGGCCCGAGAAAACAGGCCATCCCCACAAAGTTTTAACCTCGCCCCTCCCCCAACATGGGCTGAGGTGCAAAGAGAATATACTCAAAATGGGGGGCATACCCAGGTAAATAATTATTCCCAAAGAGATGAATACCCACAAGGTAATAGATACCCCCGTAAAAATAAATAGCAAAAGTGGCAAAAATACTCTCAGGGTAACCAGGCACCCTAAGTAAATAGTGTTCCCCAAAATATTAACGCTGAACAAGTTGAACCCACAAAGACAACCGTGTCAAAATAGGAGAAATAGCTATGATTCTGAGGAATCCCATGGATCCAGGAATCAGCACCCTGGAACATCAAAAAATCAGTCCATGGGTAAAGATAGCTTGTCCATTCAAGTGGGCCACCTCAGTATGCAAGTAAGTCAATTATGTACGCTATTTACTAATATGAGCCATGCTTTTATGGCTCAAAACCCTAATAATCCTTTTTTAGGGGTACAGCCAGTGGCCAGCAGTGGGCCACAGGCACAGTCATAAATACTGCAGTATTACCTGAGAGAGGGGGGAGAGATATACCAAATGGAATAATAAATGTCAGTAATGGTACTAATCATGTTCTCTCCCTACAGACCGGAAACGGACGATTTAACTGTGATGACGAGCAACCTCAGCCTGAAAGCTCTAACAAATCTCTTCCTTTGCAGTATTCTCTTAACCTTATTTCCACAGATGCAGTACACAGGAACCCGGCCAGTCCTATGATAGAGGAGAGGACCGGTACGAATGATAATTCTTCTGCATCAGGTAACATGGCGAATACAGGTTACACGTGGCGAATCCCACAATTGTGTAAGCATATAAATTTTATGTGTGAAATGGTAGAAACTGCAGGGAGATATTATGTATTAGCTGAGCTCCAGGATTCAGTGGCTAACCCTATTTTATCCCACAGGTACTACACACAGCTAAATGAGCTAACACCCCACAAACCTAAAATAAAAGAATTTAATGGTTCAGTAATAAGTGTTGGGGGTAACTCTCTCAAAGTCTATGGTACGGCATGGTTAAAACTAAGGCTGGGGAACAGGGTAATAAGTGGATCTGCCAGCTGATCGTTTAATTACTGGTAGTGATCTCCTGAAGCGATTAAGCACCATAATTGATTGCATAAATAATGTAATTTGGTCACAAGTAAAAATGCCTATTAATTATGAGAGGTCCGGTATATCTCATGCCCGGCATAACTGTCACGTGGTGGAAGAGAAGCCAGATGCTGTGGAGATTAATTTCAGGAATTACTCAATGGCCTCAATTTATCAAGGTCTGTCGGACCTGATCCGACAGTGCGAATCAGGTCCGACAGACCTCGCTGAATACGGCGAGCAATACGCTTGCTGTATTCAGCATTGCACCAGCAGCTCACAAGAGCTGCTGGTGCAACGCCGCCCCCTGCAGACTCGCGGTCAATAGGCCACCAGCAGGGGGGTGTCAATCAACCCGATCGTACTCGATCGGGTTGATTTCCGGCGATGTCTGTCCGCCTGCTCAGAGCAGGTGGACAGGTTATGGAGCAAGGGTCTTTGTGACCGCTGCTTCATAACTGCTGTTTCTGGCGAGCCTGCCATTCGGAGCTTGATAAATATGCCCCTATACCTGAAATCACCATCCTACAAATAGATGATCAGACTCCTTTAAGTGGCTCTGATGGTAATACTTTTAAAATTTCGCCTGGAAATATAGCAAATATTCACTTAGACGGCGATGTATTAACCATATACCTCCACAAGGGGTACCCTAAAAACATTCGCAATTCCTCGCAGAAATTGTGAAAGTTAAGGATGATCTATTTATCCCTATGCAAGTGCATGACCTTGGTAAAACCAAATATGCTAAATTGAACTTAAAACAGGAAGCTAGTTATATAAGCGAAGGCTTATTAGGGCAGATCGCTGAACCTAAGGTGATTAAATATCTTTCTCCCCAAGACCACTGTGTCCATGGCTTGGATGACAGGTCTGAAAGCTATAATATTACAGCTAAATGTTTATTATCTATCTCTATAGGTAATAAATCAGTGAAGCACCTGTTTTTAGTTTTAAATACTCCCCATAATCAAATATATATTGGCAACAATCTCTTACATAGATATGCCATACAAATAGATTTAATTAACCTTTGCCTATGGAGAAGGTTAAAAGGGGACCCTGAAGTATTTCAGGATGAAAATGTGGCCCTGAAATCAAACCAGCAAATATCATATGTTGTGAATATGCAGGTGTCTAACGATGTTGTAATCCCTGCTGGGGCTGATAAATTCCTCTTATCCTTACAGGTAAAGAGAGGTCAGAAATTAAAAACTTCTGAAACACTAATTTGCCTCTCCCATAGAATTCAAGATCTGGGTATAACAATGACCCATACTCCTATGGTAAATATTGGAACTATTCCAATACATGTTATTGTGCATAACATGACCCCACAGGATATCACTTATCCAAGGGAACTACCATAGGATATGTGCTGGAATCAAGTTATTACACTTTTGGATTCCAGAATAATATAATTGGGCTAATACCTGAAGGATACTTAACTGAAGAACAATTAATAGAACAAACCTTTGCATCTATGACAGAGGGACTATTTACAATTCAGTCTATTTATCCCTTCAGCTCAGAGGAAGGCATCTGTAAAATTGAAGAAGCCTCTCTAGTATTTGATCAGCCGATCAAAGATCAAGAATACCCCAATACCCAGAGTCATGGGGGCAAAGTAAATTATAATCAAGGGGATCTCACCTCTAGGCTGGAAGAAGCCTATGAGATATGACAGCCTGAAATCTTTCCAGGATTTCAGCAAATAGTCAAAGAGCAAATCTCCATAGCTAATGGCTGTTCCAGTGATGATGAACACCGACAGCTATGAGAACTCCTAATGGAGTACAAGGATATGTTTGTTAGGGATTCTTATGACTGTGGGACTACAGACTTGCACATTGCAAGAATCCAAACAGATCCCAATGCACCGCCTGTCTTTGTTAAACAATACAGACTTCCTTTAGCCTCATATGATTCTCTTGCAGAAATCATAAGGAACTTGGAAGAACGGGGTATCATCTGACAGGGGCACAGCTCTTATAACAATCCTATTCTAGGTGTTCTTAAGCCCAATGGACAATGGCATTTCTGTGCTGATTTAAGACAGCTAAACAAACAAGTGTACATGTCTGGCTGGCATGTGCCATATATTGACCAGTGCCTAGCACAGATGCAGGGATCCAAAATATTTACTGTTATTGATTGTGCACAGGGATATTGGACCATAAAGGTACATGAGGAGGACCAGTATAAGCATTCATTCTCATTCCAAAAGGTCCAGTATGCATTCCAAACACTCCCGTTTGGATACATAAATTCAGGACATGAATTTGCAGTATTCATGCATAAGGCTATGCCTGATGCACTGGAAAGGGGGACCTTATCTTATGTTGATGATGTTTTAATCAAAAGCACAGACTTTGAAAAACACATCACAGAACTTAAACACGTCCTCAGCCAACTTAAAAGGGCAAGTGTCAAATTATCCCTACAAAAAGCTCCATGGTGCCGCACTCGTGTAAAACTTCTTGGGACATGAAGTTACTTCTGTACGGTTAAATCCTCAGAAGAAAAAGGTGGAAGCTATAATAACTTCTAAAAACCCAACCAACTTAAAGGAATTGAGATCATTCCTGGGGATGACGAATTATTCTCGCAAATGTATTGATAATTATACAGAATTAGCTAAACCACTGCTACTTCTTCTAAAGAAGGATGTGAAATGGCACTGGAGTGAGACTCAAGAGACAGCCATCAGAGAGCTGAAGAGAAGACTCACTCAAGCACCTTGCTTAGCGTACCCTGAAGGGGGTAAACCTTTCTACTTAGAAACAGGTTACACAGATATAAGCATGAGTCCTTTTTTTAACAAAAGCATGATAATTTAAACAAAGTCATTGTTTATGCTAGCAAAACTTTCTCCCCTGTAGAAATAAAATTTAGCGATTGTGAAAAAGCCCTCTTATCTACTGTATGGGCTCTACAAAATTTCCGCAGCTATATACAGGGCGAGAAAATTATTGTAGAAACAGCCCACCAGCCTTTGCTATATCTGCAAAGTGAGAGAATAAGAGATGGAAATTTGTCTAATAGCCGCATAACAGCTTGAACTCTTTCCTTACAAGGCTGGCCTTTAGAAATTCGCTATAAGCAAAATAAAAAGAATCCAGTCGCACAGGGGCTTGCTGAGCTCCACGACTGTACTGCTAAGGATCATGGGGAAGAGTTATTAGAAGATGATTTCCTGGAGGAACAATTGCTTTCCCCGTATAAAATATACAATGAGGACCATTGTCAAACATTTCCTTGGGTATATGTTGATGGTTGTTCTTACCATGCCACTATTGATAATGAGTGCAGATTAGTCGCTGGCATTGGTATAACTTGGGCAAATGGATTCCCAGATATTTCTGTAGTTTTCAACATTGGACCAAAATCCAGTCAAGTTGCAGAACTCACTGTTGTTCTAAAAAACATTGAAATGGCTATTGAACACAGTTGAATTTGTGATCATTACTGACTCAAATTATGTGCCTGACAGTTTTGTTGAATACCTGCCAACTTGGATAAGAAATGGCATGCAGAAAACTAATAACAAACCAGTCAAACATGGCACGTTGTTCTGCGAGATTGATAATCTAGTGGTGCCCAATGGGATAACCATACACTGAAAGAAGACCAAGGGTCATTCCAGGGTTCTATGTCCTACAAGGAAGGCAATGATCTGGCGGATTCATTAGCCAAACAAGGAGCCATAACTGGAGAACTCCTTAATATCAACCACTTAATGGGTGTAATTCAGGTAGAAGCCATTACCAGAAACCAGGCTAAACAACAGAGTGAGCCTAACTTGGTACAATGGAGTCAGGATTCTCCTAGTGATCACTAGTCAAAAAGAAGACCCCATTGTAGGCATCTTCTATAAACACATAGAAGATCCTAAAAGCAACCCCATCTCAAAAAAAGGACGGTATTGGCAAGGAAGATTTTAGAATCTTAATGAAATCCAAATCACAATTCAAGCTACAGGATGATTTGTTAGTTAGAACCACCAAAACTGGTATCCAGCAATGGGTGGTACCTACCAAGTTCAGAGGTCTCATTCTTCAACATTCTCATGATGCTCCCACATCTGGCCATCATTGTGCCAAATTAACATATGAAATATTGCGTGACTATGCCTTCTGGCCACATATGTTGATGGATGTTCAAACCTACTGTCAAGGTTGTTTAATCTGTCCACAGTTCCAACCCACTGCACCAACGCATAGAGCGCCATTGCAGAAAAGGGGGATGGCAATGCCATGGTCAGATATACAAATTGATTTTATTGGTCCAGTAACTAGGTCATCAAGAGGTAACAAATAAATGTTAACAGTGACATGCCTGTTCACTAAATGGGTAGAGTGCATCAGTGCACCTAACAATAGTGCTGAAACCTGTGCAGCATTGCTCATAAACCATGTGTTTTCCAGATTTGGTTTACCCCAGTGAATCGAATCCGATCAGGGATCCCACTTCACTACCGAAGTGATTACAAAATTTGTGGAAAATACTAGGGGTCAAAAGAAAGCTCCATATTGCATATAGAGCTGCCTCAAGTGGTGGTGTAGAGCATTACAACCAGTCCATTGTGAAAATCCTCAAAAAGTTTGTGAGTGAAACGGGTAAAGACTGGGATATAAAATTCAAAAGAATTGCGGTCAAAAAAGAGAGATTTTGACCAAAAAGGGGATGCATCTAATAGCACTTCCTATCCCCTTAATACATTCTTACGGCATTAAATTTAAATGGGTGGCAATTGCAGTGATAAAATTAAAATATAACTTTTTTAAAATTATTAAAATAGAAAAAGTAAATTTAAAAACACAAATAGAGTGAGGACATAAGGATAATAATGTAGTTGGTTGGAGGTAGATTGGAGTAGTTATCACTCTAAAAATATGTACTTATAAGGTTGTGTGCATGAGTGAATCCTCTTCTGAATACTGGATACGTGTATTTGAAATAAGAATCACATTGGATAGTGTTATAAATACTTGACTAATTTCGGTTTTTAGTATATAGAACCATTCAGTGTACACTGATCTCAGATTTATAAAATTATATAATATGATGATTCAGTAAGGATACACTTAAATATTTGGCGAGTTAGAAAGCAGCGGTTTCTTATGATTTCTGCAATTACAGTGTGCTTGATATTACTAAACTTTCCCCTCTTGGAATTTTACAATTGTTTTTTTAGAGCTCGATGTTTCATTGACCAAATCAATTTTAACACCACTCATATGATATATATGAAAACGTCCCAAACCCCAAGAAGGACAACCACCTAGAGATGTGATTGTCCGAATCACTAACTTTCAAAAGAAAGAAGTGTAGCGGTTCCCACCCGCTCCCGCCCCATGCATGCGCCCGCCCTACGTGCACGTGCGCGCGTCTGTGCTGGCTCCCGATGGCTCCACCCACAATCTGTGGCCCTCTCAACTCTGTCAGGCCAACACCGATGGCCGCCCACCCGCCTCCCACATCAGTTCCCACCCACCAATGATTATGGCCATCGATGTCCGATGCAGAAATGGCCACAGAGTGGCTATCTCTGTATCGGATGGCTAAAAACAGTTATTGCAGGATGCCTAAATATCGAGGCATCACTGCAATAACAGGAAAGCAGCTGGAAGCAATCAGGATCTCTTCCACCGCTTTCAAAGACCAACGACGTACAGGGTACGTCCTTTGTCGTTACAGACATTTGTTTTGGAGGACGTACCCTGTACGTCCTCCAAGGGGTTAAAGGCGATACCCTCCAAATCTGTGCTTATCTGAGTACAATCACATTAAATAAATCCAGGGAAGCTAAATATCAAACCAATCATCTGCAAGACCTGAAGATACCCTATTGCTGGGCCATATAAAAGTTCTCCATGACTACCAGACTGTCATTTATAGAACTCTGGATAACCTTGAACCCTTCTGCAAATGACTGAATATACCCACACCTTCTGTACCTTCTTTGAGATCATTATCTCCTCCCAGAGACCACCTCCAACCCTTCAAAGCAACAACGTTCAGACTAGATGAAAGACTAGATTCATATAAATATCTTTGGTCTGCCTAAGGGTCATGTATTGATATCTGTTAATTAACTGTTATTCTTGCCACTTTTGTTTTAGTGAAAGACCTTCCTCTTCAACTAATGCTTATTAGATTACAGTTGCACTAAATTGTGCCCTATTTATTAGATGGAAATTGCCTGACATTGTGATTTTGTTTGTGAATCACAAAGTTCCCCATGCTCATTTGTACAATGTTACATTGTTGTTAATCTTTATTTATATCTATTGTTTATGGTAAGTCGTCATTTTTGAGGAAGTTGAAGAGGTCTTGCAAATATTGTTCTAATTTAGATGGTGGAATTGTTTCAGAGATACCCCTGATGCGTATGTTGTGGTGTCTGCTTCTATTTTCAGCATCATCCTGTATTTTTTTTTTATCTCTCTTGTGTTTATAGAACCAATTAAGTGGCGATAGATCTTTTAGTGGGAGAATTAAGGCCCTTTACATCTTGGGTAAGAAGTGTAATTTATGTGAGGACATATTTAATAGGCATGAAAGAGATATGCCCGTATAAAATGGAAGTAGCATGAACATGTAGGGAGTAAGGGAAGGTGGGGATAATGTGTTTTTAGGGGAAGGGCTCTGTATTTGTATTTACATGGATCAATGGAGGTAGATGGAGTGTTAATGTTACCTGGAGGAACGTGTGTAGTGGTGTGGACGTCAGTTCCCTCCTCGTCCTGGAGTAAAGATGAAGAAAGTGATGAGAGAATAAGAAAGGGGGAGTACATCCAGTGAGTAAATGTCTGCATGGGTATATTAGGAGAACAAAAAAAACTGTATAAATAAAGATAAACAACAATGTAACATTGTACTAATGAGCATGGGGGAACTTTATGATTCACAAACAAAATCACAATGTCAGGCAATTGCCATCTAATAAATAGGGCACAATTGAGTGCAACTGTAATCTAATAAGCATTAGTTGAAGAGGAAGGTCTTTCACTAAAACTAAAGTGGCAAGAATAACAGTTAATTAACAGATATCAATACATGACCCTTGGGCAGACCAAAGATATTTATATGAATCTCTGACAATCAGTAAAGTTCAGGAAGGAGTAGAGTCCATAACTGATGATCCTATGGACACTTTGGTGCATTTTTTATGTACTTTCATCTAGTCTGAACGTTGTTGCTTTGAAGGGTTGGAGGTCTCTGGGAGGAGATAATGATCTCAGAGAGGGTACAGAAGGTGCGGGTATATTCAGTCATTTGCAGAAGGGTTCTAGGTCATCCAGAGTTCTATAAATGACAGTCTGGTAGTCATGGAGAACTTTTATATGGAAGGGGATGCCCCAGCGATAGGGTATCTTCAGGTCTTGCAGATGATTGGTTTAATATTTAATGTGATAGTACTCAGATAAGCACAGATTTGGAGGGTATCGACTTTAGCCCCTTAATGACCAAGGAGGTACAGGGTGCATCGTTGGTCTTTGAAAGCGCAAATCCTGATCTGGGGGGTTGGTCTTTGGGGGGGGAAGCTATACTACAGAAAAATCTAAAAAAAAATAAAAAAAAATCAGTACCCAAAGATGGCTCCGAATAAGGTAGAGGGGGAGGGTTAGAGAGCTGTTTGGGGGGGGGGGGGGGGGTCAGGGAGGTTGATGGCTTAGCAGCACATCAGAATAATAAAAAAACAACACCTTTTATTTTAGTACTGGCAGACTTTCTGCCACTAATTAAGATGGGGGGACAATTGTGGGGTGGGGGAGGGAAGAGAGCTGTTTGGGAGGGATCAGGGGGTCTGATGTGTCAGGTGGGAGGCTGATCTCTACACTAAAGCTATAATTAACCCTGCAAGCTCCCTACAAGCTCCCCAAGTAACCCCTTCACTGCTAGACATAATACACGTGTGATGTGCAGCGGCATTTAGCGGCCTTCTAATTACCAAAAAGCAACGCCAAAGCCATAAATGTCTGCTATTGCTGAACAGAGAAGCATTTACAACCATTTGTGCCATAATTGCACAACCTGTTTGTAAATAATTTCAGTGAGAAACCTAAAATTGTGAAAAATGTAACTTTTTTTTTTATTTGATCGCATTTGGCGGTGAAATGGTGGCATGAAATATACCAAAATAGGCCTAGATCAATACTTGGGGTTGTCTACTACACTACACTAAAGCTAAAATTAACCCGACAAGCTCCCTACATGCTCCCTAATTAACCCCTTCACTGCTGGGCATAATACACATGTGGTGCACAGTAGCATTTAGCGGCCTTCTAATTACCAAAAAGCAAAGCCAAAGCCATATAGTGTGTAGAGATGTCTGCATCTGATGTTAGTTAATCCAAATCTTTGGAGGCCACAAGGTTCAAGGCGGATGTCTCTAAGACTTCGAAGAAATTATTAATTTTGCTATTTGAAGTAGTAGGGCCCTTATTTGATTTCCCTGACTGTAGGGTGCGTCTTCACACCATTTGTTAATAATGTGTGAGAAAAGTATTGAAACAGTCCCTGCAGGCCACTATAGCAAGAGGATTATGCAGGTGTATTAGTTGCTGATCTTGATAGGGAATAGGGAGCCCATTGTTTTTCTATATCAATATTTGTGAAGGGTAAAAACTGTTGAGAAAGGGTGTATAAAGCAGGTCAGAGAAACTGGACATAGAAAGCTTATGTCAGCACAATAAATATAGTTGTCCAATAAAGAGAAGGAAGATCAAAATAGGATGAAAGCTTTATAAGTTAAGTGGTGGTATGTGTTCCAGTGTTTGGCCAGCAATATATGAGAGAAATACAAATTGGGCTAGAGTAAACTACTTACCCCTATTTGTGTCTCTCTGTTGGAGTATGAGGTTCAAGCTACCCCTTTTAGGAGCAATAACAGAGCCGCAAAACAGGCTGAGAAATCTAGGTGGTGTAGTCCTTGGAAGGATCGGAGGATCCATCTGCAGGTGAGTTGGGAAGCGCAACAATCCTGTGGGCTTTATTGCGAGCTTAAAGGGACAGTAAAAAAAAAACAACTTTCATGATTTAAATAGGGCATGTAATTTTAAACAACTTTCCAATTTACTTTTATGACCAACTTTGCTTTTGTTCTCTTGGTATTCTTAGTTGAAAGCTAAATCTAGGAGGTTCATATGCTAATTTCTTAGACCTTGAAGACTGCCTCTAATCGGAAAGCATTTTGACAGTTTTTCACCACTAGAGGGCGTTAGTTCATGTGTTTCATATAGATAACATTGAGCTCCGGCACGTGAAGCTCCTAAGAGCAAGCACTGATTGGCTAAAAATGCATGTCTGTCAAAAGAACTGAAATAAGGGTGCAGTTTGCAGAGGCATAGATACAAGGTAATCACAGAGGTAAAAAGTATATTATTATAACTGTGTTGGTTATGCAAAATTGGGGAATTGGTAATAAAGGGATTATCTACCTTTTTAAACAACAAAAATTCTGGTGTTTACTGTCCCTTTAATTGCAAGCATAGGTCTGCAGGCTGATGGCACTAGCTGCATGGGTGATGTCCGGCTGTTATGTGGCTAACTGCCAATCTGGTAGATGAGAGGGTAGAGTGCGCTGAGAATGCACCACACGGGCTGTGGCTTGTAGTTTCCACTAACAGCGCAGCTGTTGGGCACCTCACAGAGGTATTGTGACATCTACAGCCTCACAACCAGCATATAGGTAAGGACCGAGATAGCGGAGAGATGTGGGTTCGGGTGTAGCACCCTATTGTGCCTTTAACTGCATATAATTTGCCATGGAAGGCACCTTCAAACCGGAGTACTAATTTATGTGGCTATGTTGGTTGCTGGCCGGTTCTGCCCCCACAGTTTAATTTATTTTATATTTGTCTTGTTAGCTCACAATCGGCCGCTAGCAAGGGGTGTCACTCAGTCAGCCCGATCGTATAGGATCGGGCAGATTGATGTCTGCAGCCTCAGAGCAAGAGGACCAGTTATGGAGCAGCGGTCTTAAGACCACTGCTTCATAACTGCTGTTTCTGGCGAGTCTGAAGGCTTGCACGGAAACAGGGGCATTAGAGGCACGGAAACAGGGGGCCATTCTGAGCTTGATAATTCAGCCCCATTGTATTTAATTAAAGTACAAAGTAAAAGTCCTTTAAAATGTGCAATGTCGTTTCAAAATACGAAGTTAAAATTATACCATAAAACACAAAATATAAAGAGCAGTTTATTTTTCTATTTAAAAAATGAGTCTAGAAGTTCTTTCACAGATTTCACAGTATTTTCTAAGCATGTTATGCCTGCAGGGTTCACTGTTTTATCTCACTAAATGTAAGCTATCAAGTTTGTTTCAAAATTTATAATGTGCTTATTGCACTAATAGAAAAAGGCATGCATATAAAACTGGAAGCAAATACAAGCTAAAGTCCACTGAAAACACTGCAATTTGATTTGTATTTGAGTACAAAACAGTTTCTACTAACATGTGCTCTACCCCTTCAGATTATCCATTCCCCAGAGCTTCTTTACTTCTATAGGTGCAGCTCGCTAGTTTCAAGTTCAGCCCACTTTTAAAGAATTGAGTGAGGTCTGTCCATAGGAGGGTATTTGATATTTCACTTATGCCAGAGAATTTTAGAGAATCAGGAACCAAATTTCTACACGAAAGTATACACACACATATACAATAAATCTATCTATCTATCTATCTATCTATCTATCTATCTATCATCTATCTATCTATTTACACTTACTGTATATACAATAAGTTCAGTATATAGGATGAATCATGAATGCTTATATGTTTATATTAAGATTTTGTTTCACTCAGTCTTTATATCAGTTAATGACATCTGTGTAATTAATAGTGTAACATTTTGAGTAACATTTTTAAATTGTTGGCAAGTATCATAGTTTAAAAGTGTGATTAAAGCTAGCTTTCAGTTTTTATTAAAAAAATAAATAAAAATATTTTGTTTATTAACATGGGAACTGAATATGCACAGGAGCATTATCTTTGGGGGGGAGAGCCATGCAAACAGACAGGAAATGGCCCTGGAAAAAAATACTTTCAAGTGGTAGAATTTGACAAGTCAAAAGAAAAAAAAAATCTTGCAAAAAAGCAGTAATATTGTCCACATGCCTTATGCAGGTTTTTTTTTTCATTAAACAAATGCATTTTAAAATTAGACACCTAGATATTGTGGAGTTTTCAAATAGTTTTGAATGGTTTTGAATTTGACCACCCCACAAAAAGCCCTGCTATGCACATAAACATTCTAATGGACAAGGATAATGTCCATATATTTTCCATCAACAATTTGTAAGAATATGAATTCCAACTATCAAACAAAGAATGTGCTTGATGGAAAGAAATGTAAAAGTGCTCCAATCTTAAAAAATACACACTGGACAAATGCTTTGACATAAAACAGTGCTCAATGAATGTGTTACTTGCCTGAATCTACAAAGTATCAAGATAATAGTCGAGCAAAGAAAAAACATGTGGCCCTTTAAAAGAATTTACACACACTATTCCTGAAACATAATTGGTTTGCTCTTGACCAACAGATAATTCTATGTCTGGATAAACACCAGACTGTAAATGCACATATCAGAGTCTTCTGAAAAGTACCCATTCAGTGCTATATTATATTTACAAGGTACAAGATTTACGATCTCCAATCCTAGAAACTTTTTGCTCATTGAACAATTTGCAGGATACACTCTCCAGATGGTTTGTCTACATACTGAGACATATGAACCATTGCTAACTCTAAACAAAATGGCGTCAAAAGGAAGAGACACTAAAGTCATAACTCTATTACTCTCTGTTGCAGAAACTTTGATCTTTAGTTGATTGAATTTCAGGCTGTTAAACAATATGCAAAAAAAAAAAACAGTTGCAAACTAGCAAACATGGAAGACATGATTTGGTTTGAGATTTTAATATAAATCGTTTACAAAATGTGTAATACAGTTCTGCAATATATTTTTAATGTTTATTTTGCCCGGTAATTTAACTCTGAAAATTGTGGGTTTTCCAATTCTAATGATTGGAAGTACATATTGCTGATTTCACAAGTCTGACCCTGCTACATATCTTTCACTAACTCCTTATTTTACTTCATATAGTTAATGTCATTGCAAACAATGCAAGCTTTGTCTACTCCAGTAACAAGGCTGGGTAGGTCCCTCTAAATAAGGAAAGTGGTGGTGAGCCATTGAAATCCTAAAGCAGCCAAGGTTATAATGTATTCAGAAAACAGCATTTTGAATGGTTGGCTAATTTACTGCAAGGGGCATTTGTGGGCCAGCACCTGTAGCCTTAGCCCCACACAATAATAATTATATTTGTAAAATGGTATCATACCTTTGGATAAAGGGCTGTAACACACCTATTTATACAGGTCAGAAACTCTTGTGCAGTTGGTCATAGTTATCTGCCTTAATCCCTTAAGGACCACCGCTGTTCTTTCTATGGGGATTTCATTTTTAAAAGTGCAGGCTCACAGTGAGACCAGTGAACTCTCATGGACAAGTGACATACAGGGTTCGTCATGGTCCTTAGTTATTGGTAAGGGGCACACATAATTGCACCCTTTGACTACAAAATATCATTTGAAAATTGAATATCTGATAGCAGATTGTTCCATAGTGGCTAAATTATAGGTATTCACAAAATAATTGTCTTAAAGGCAATCATGAATAGTAAATTCAGATTTTGAAAAAGTAATCTGAGCTATTTTAACTTTGTATTAAAACCATGAAATATTGGACTAGATTACAAGTAGTGATTATATTTATATACAGTGTGTATATATATATATATATATATATATATATACTGTATATATATATATATATATATATATATATGAACAATATTTATCTATCATATATCTCTATAAATACTATATTAGTACCTATATAAATACTAGTTATTATTATTATTATCTATCTATATCTGTATACATTCATATAGAAATATAGGTATATCTAAATATATATATATATATATATATAGATACAGGTGGCCCTCGTTTTACAATGGTTCAATTTACATCGTTTCAGAATAACAACCTTTTTTTCCAGTCATGTGACTGCTATTGAAAAGCATTGAGAAGCAGTGCATTTATTAAAATAGCCAGTAGGTGGAGCTGTCCGCTTGTGTTGCAGCAAAGCCAAGCAAGCTGAAATTAATCAGTTTAACCAGATCTGACCTATCAAGCAGATTTCAAAGGAACAAGATCTTCCTGTCTATAAATCAGTCCAGATTGGAATGCATAGAAAGAACTGTTTGCAGACAAATGCAAGTGAAGTCTGTGTTGTGTGAATATTTTATTAGGTTTATAATGCTTTTTAGCAAACGTTCTTGTTCATTTTACTTAGTTTAATTATATATTCTGTGTTGTGTGATTATTTTAGTAGGTTTATAATGCTGTTTAGCATTTAAAGTCTTCATTTCAAAGATTTAAAAATAATGTATTAGATGTTACTTATGACAATTTTGAGAGGGGCCTGGAACCTATCTCCCTCGCTTCCCATTGACTTACATTATAAACTGGGTTTCAATTTACAACGGTTTCGATTTACAACCATTCCTTCTGGAACCTAACCCCGGCGTAAACTGAGGGCTACCTGTATATTTAAATAATTATAGATACATAAATAGATACAGTAGATAGATAGATATAGAAATATCTATTTTAATAAAAAATACAATTTTCTTCTATGTGAAGAAAAATATATTCATAATTACCTTTGAGTTTAGCACAGTTGGTCTAACGCAGTCGGGTTAGCATGCGAGTGATGCGTGTTAGTTTTTTTTAAATACAGCCTCCCCTATAGAAGTCTATGGAGAGAAGAAGTTAGCATGGCCGCAAGTTCTAAGCAGATTCCGTGCAGCAATCTATTTATTTTCAGTTTGTAATACGTGCGCTGACCCACCTGCATTACAAGATTACTTCTAGCGCGCAAACAGAAAAAAATAGCGCACTTATAATCTAGCCCATTGAGTTTATGAATATGTGAAATGAGCATGCCCTAACCATTACTATTTAATAAAAAACCTTGGGAACAGCTAAGAGATGACATTTACAACCGAACAACATGGATATTCAAGTGAAGAAGGCTGATGAATTAAATAAATCCCAAATCATGTAAAATCTGTGCAACACTGTTTTTTGTTTTTTTTTTTTGTATTTTTTTTTCTAATTGAACCTTCAGAACCCAGATTAATGCAAATTACTTTGTGCAGCTTTTCTAATAGATTGTAAAGATGTAAAGGACAGGATGAGTGAGTGTTATCAAACTGCTTCCTTAGTGTAATTCATCACACTATAAAGAATAGGGCTCTTTTGATTGGTCTCTTTATCTAACCACAGGTTATCCAAAACTGAACAGGACCTAATCCATTAGTTCACTATACTATTTCAGCAGCAATGTAAAAACTGTTTGAACCATTTCAATAAATGACTCAAAGGACAATCATTTTGGTAATTAAAAACATCTGGGAATTATATTGTTTCTAACCTATCAGAACAAATAAAACTGTTGCTGTTTCTAGAAGAAATTCATTCTGAAACTGTGACAACAATTTAACAGTTACAGACAGGAGAGTCATCTGTTAAGCGTTAATTTACATTCAGTTCACACTGAAGCCATTAACAACTTTTGGCTAGCTGAATGCTGATGTTAATGTATAAAAATTACTTCTGCCTCAAAAAGAAAGACAATCTTTTAAAGGGACAGTCTAGTTAAAATTAAACTTTCATGATTCAGATAGGGCATGCAATTTAAAACAACATTCCAATTTACTTTAGCATCAAATTTGCTTTGCTTTCTTGGTGGTATTTTTGAAAAGCTAAACCTAGGTAGGCTCAAACTAATTTCTAAACAGTTGAAAAGTGCCTCCTAGCTCAGAGCATTTTAAAAGTTTTTCACAGTTAGACAGAACTAGTTCATGTGTGTCATATAGATAACATTGTGCTCACTCCCGTGGAGTTATTTAGGAGTCTGCACTGATTGGCTAAATTGCATGTCTGTTAAAAGCACTGAGATAAGGGGGCAGTCTGCAGAGTCCTAGTTAGATACAAGGTAATCACAGAGGTAAAACATATATTAATAGAACTGTGTTGGTTTTGCAAAACTGGGGAATGGGTAATAAAGAGATTATCTATCTTTTTAAACAATACAAATTCTGGTGTAGACTGTCCCTTTTAAACTAGTTCTTGAAAATTTTAAGGACTTTTAAACAATTTAACCTCTTAAGGACACATGAAGGAATTTATCCGTCATAAAACAATTGAACAAACTGAAAGCTGTGTCCTTAAAGGGTTAAAACACATAAATATTCAATAGAAAAACAAAACAAACATTTTAAACCATTTAACACACATACATATTAAATAGAAAAACAAAGCATATCAGTCTAAAATGTTATATATAAAAGTAATGATAAATATATACATAACATAAAATAAATCCTGAAATAATGTTATTAAAGTAATAAAAAAATGTATAAAAAAGTTATCATATTGGAGCGGAGCTTGGCCGCTTGGAGAGATGACCATGTGAGAACACAGCTCCTAGGCCCACACCACCCAACCCTAACAAAAAACATAATTTACCTGATAAATTCATTTCTTTCATATTGGCAAGAGTCCATGAGCTAGTGACGTATGGGATATACATTCCTACCAGGAGGGGGCAAAGTTTCCCAAACCTCAAATGCCTATAAATACACCTCCCACCACACCCACAACTCAGTTTAACGAATAGCCAAGTAGTGAGGTGATAACAAAAAGGAGTAAAAAAAGCATACAAAAAGAGGAACTGGAAATATAATTGTGCTTTTATACAAGAAAAACATAACCACCATAAAAAGGGTGGGCCTCATGGACTCTTGCCAATATGAAAGAAATTCATTTATCTGGTAAGTTCTTACATAAATTATGTTTTCTTTCATGTAATTGACAAGAGTCCATGAGCTAGTGACGTATGGGATAGAAATACCCAAGATGTGGCAGATCACCGAAGAGTCACTAGAGAGGGAGGGATAAATAACAACAGCTATTTCCACTGAGAAATTAAATCCACACAATAATTAAGTTTTTCTTTAAAAAACTTAAATCAAAAGCAGTAGAATCAAACTGAAACAGCTGCCTGAATAATTTTTCTACCAAAGACAAAGCAGAAGCAAAATACATCAAAATGGTAAAAACAATAAAAGCAAAGAAGACCAAATTACTGATTTGCCAATTTGATCAACCGAAGCTTCATTCTGAAAAAGCCCAAGAAATGGCGACTGAACTTAGTAGAATGAGATGTAAATCACTGAGGCGAAGCCTGCCTCCAAATAAGCCTTGAGAAACAAAAGCTTTAACGAGAATGTCAAAGAAATGGCAGAGGATTTCTAACCTTCTCTGGTACCAGAAAAACAACAAATATACTAGAAGTCTTCTGAAATCCTAATAATCTCGATATAGAATTATAAAGCTCTTACCACATCCAAAGGATGTAAAGAACTCTCACAGAATTCTTTAGGATTAGGAGACATAGAAGGAGCAACAATTTCTCTACTAATGTTGTTCATATTCACAACCTTAGGAAAAAAAGAAGTCCACAAAACAACTTATCTAGATGAAAAAATCAGATAAGGAGACACTCAAGAGAGAGCGGATAATTCAGAAACTGTTGTAGCAGAAGAGATAGTCAAATAAAACAACACTTTCCAAGAAAGTAGATAATCTTCAAAGAAAGTATAGGCTCAAAAGAAAGAGCCTGAAAAATATTTAAACCAAATAAGACTCCAAATGAGAAATTAATAAATGAACAGGCTTGATACCAACCAAAGCCTGAACAAAACAGTGAATATCAGGAAGTTTAAACAATCTTTCTAGGAAATAAAACAGAAAGAACAGAGATTCTTCAAATAAAATTGCAGACAAACTTATCCAAACCATCCTGAAAAAACTGTAAAATCCTAGGCATTCTAAAAGAATGCCAAGAGAATTTATGAGAACACCATAAAATATAGGTTTTACAAACCTGATAATACATGTTTTTTGAAACAGACTTATAAGCCTGCAACATAGTGATAAAAACTGAGTGAGAGAAACCTTTATGACTAAACACTAATCAATTTCCATTCCATCAAATTAGTAATTTGAGATCCTGATGGAAAAATAGCCCCTAAAACAAGAGGGCTGGCCAAAGGGAAAGTGGCCAAGGATAGCAACTGGACATCTGAACAAGATCCATATACCAAACCTGTGAGGCCATGCTGATGCTATCAGAAACACATGAGACTGTTCCAATATGATCTTGTAAATCACCCTTAGAAGAAAAAAACCAGAAGTGGAAAGATGTAGTCAGGTTGCAAAACCAAGACACTGCTAATGCAACCACCATTTCTGCCTGAGGATCCCTGGACCTGAAAAGGTACCTGGGAAATTGAGAAAACACATCTGTATAGTGATACCACTCTCCCAGATGTAAAGACTGATGGCTGAGATAATCCACCTCCCAAATGTCTAAACCTGAGATAAAAATCATAGAAATTAGTCAGGAGATGAATTCCATCTAACAACATATTCAAGATACGTCTTAATTGCTAAGGAACTGTGAGTCCCTATTTGATGATTGGCATATGCCACAGTTGTGATATTGTCTGTCTGAAAGCAAAATGAAAAGTTCTCTCCTAAAAGAGTTAAAGAGAAGGTAAAAAACATGCAGAGCACCGGGGCAGCGTATTTAAAAACTCAACTTTATTATATCCATTTAAAAGTTTGTATACAGCAACCAGTAGGAAGATACCAGGGAACCAACCAAGCTCCCCAGCAATGTGCAAGTAATGGCTGATGCGTTTCGGCTTTATGCCGTGCTCCAAGCCTACTTTTTTAGTTGGCTTGGAGTATGGAATAAAGCCAAAATGCGTCAGCTCCCCATTGCCCTGAAAAGGGCATTTGGATGGGCATTGCCCTTAAATGGGCATTCAGCTCTTTTTCAAGTGCCCAAACCCCTAATCTAAAAATAAAACCCACCCAATACACCCTTAAAAAAGTCTAACACTAACCCCTGAAGAACCACTTACAGTTTTTGAAGACCCGACATCCATCCTCAACGAAGTGGCATAGTAACACATACTTAGCCGCAAAGTAACACATACGTACCGAAAGACACCCATCCACATATAGCAGATAGCCAAACCAGTACTGAAAACTATCAGCAGAGGTAATGTTATATTAGAGTATATCGTCGATCTGAAAAGGGAGGTAGGATATGAATCCCTATGACCGATAACAGAGAACCCTTAAAAAGATTTCCTGTGAGAGAAACCACAAAACCAATAGGCAATGCTCTCATCACATCCCTCTGACAAACACTGTACTCGGAGAGGAATTGGTCTTCAGAATGCTTAGAAGCGCTTAACATAGAAAAAATCTTAAAAATCAAGCACAAACTTACTTCACCACCTCCATAGGAGGCAAAGTTTTTAAAACTGAGTTGTAGGTGTGGTGGGAGGTGTATTTATAGGCATTTTAAGGTTTGAGAAACTTTGCCCCCTTCTGGTAGGAATGTATATCCCATACGTCACTAGCTCATGGACTCTTGCCAATTACATGAAAGAAATGGTCATATAGGATCATTAAACACCCATCATCACAATAGGCAATATACCCTGGACCCCACTGACAGCTCCTGTGTGAAAAATTGCTGCCTCTACAACAACCGGTGGGCATAAAATCTGTCTGTAAGATCTTTGTGCCAAAAGGAAAGAGTGTGGCACTCTGGTAGCAGCTCACAAGAACTCTGAGGCACAGCTGTAAGAGACAATCGGACCGGCTGGCAAGCACTTTAAAGCAGCGCATACATCGTGCAAAAGGTCAGTTAAATCTGATTAGGTTCCCCAAATGGCACCCATGCGGCCGTATTGACAGACTCCTCACAAGCTTACAGGTCTTATAACAGCTACACGGCCTCTATGCTACCCTTGCACACCAACTTTGTGATCACCGGAAACATAATATCATACATGGCAGAGACTTTCAGATCTACAAGCCAGCAATGAGTGCTGGAGCACAAATTAACAGGGCAGACTCAATCAAAAAAGGCAGTGCATACACCTAACCCACTATACAGCCCTTCAGTCATCAAGAACAAGGGGCACTAAACTGAATACTAGAGAATAACCTGGACCCAGTCTGAGAACAAATACCCCAGTGATACACCACCAAATTGTGTGCTGCCTGCTCTACCTACTTTATCATTGAGAGCCACAAGCTGGGACTGAATACTGCATGAGGAAAACTGTACCAGTGGGTTATAAGGGCATCACTAGTTTAATATACTGAGGCAGTCAGGAATGAAGTGCCTTGTACTGCTGACACAGCACCCCTGTTTGCAGAGATCTCAAGCACAGTATGCAAAATAAATGTAATTACTCTTGCTACCCCACCATACTTATATCAATACAAACCCACACCTACAGTATGCCTGGACGCAAATCCAACAAGCCAGAGGGGCACACTTACCCTAAGATGAAGAAACAATATCTGAAACAATCAGATACTACTCCTTTACCACCTAACCCAGCCCCTACTAACAACAACACTCAAATGGATATCCCCAGGGTCAAACCTCCCCCACGCCTAACACTACAGGCCTTACAAAGGAGAATTTAAAATCGTTATACACCAAAGAAGACATTAGAGAAATGATGACTGAAGTGAAGAGCTGGTTCAGAGAATTGAAAAGAGACCTCAAAAAAGAGTAAAAGAGAGTTTCAACTCTGGAAGAAAATCACAATACCACTTACGACATCCAACACCTATCTTGCTTAGTATATAATCAGGATGAAACAATTCACCATCTATTAGAGATGGTAGAGGACCTGGACAATAGAGGAAGAAGAAATAATCTTTGTATCAGAGGTATCCCTGAAAGAATTCCGCTAATGGCCCTGGAGGGCTGCCTTCAAGGTCTCTTCAGGACAGTTAAGGGTGATAAGACTTCCTCTTATAAGCACTACAATCCCCAATCCGACATATTAATATCCTTACCTAACCTACAATGGGCTTGTTTCCATTGAGTTTTAATTCAGTTTGCGTGCTCTCGCAAACTGATAAATATGCTGTCGGAAGCAATATCATTCACCGACTTTCGAAAAACAAAATTTATGATTACCTGATAAATGTATTTCTTTCTTGACACGGTGCGTCCACAGATCATCATAATTACTGTTGGGAATATCACTCCTGACCAGCAGGAGGAGGCAAAGAGTACCACAGCAAAGCTGTTAAATACCCCTCCCCTACCCACAACCCCCAGTCATTCGACCAAAGGTTAAGGAAAGTAAGGAAGTAATATAAGGTGCAGAGGTGCCTGAGGTTTATAGTAAAATAAACTGTCTGAATACAGGGCGGGCTGTGGACTGAGGTTTATAGAAAAATAAACTGTCTGAATACAGGGCGGGCCGTGGACTCACTGTGTCAAGAAATAAATAAATTTATCAGGCAAGCATAAATTTTGTTTTCTTTCTAATGACACGATGAGTCCACGGATCATCATAATTACTGTTGGGAACCAATACCCAAGCCAGAGGACACAGATGATAACGGAGGGACAAGACAGTAGACCTAAACAGAAGGCACCACTGCTTGAAGAACCTTTCTCCCAAAAGAAGCCTCAGCCGAAGCAAAAGTATCAAATTTGTAAAATTTAGAAAAAGTGTGTAAAGATGACCAAGTGGCAGCCTTGCAAATTTGTTCGACAGAAGCTCCATTTTTGAAGTCACAAGAAGAAGAAACAGCCCTTGTGGAATGAGCTGTGATTTTCTCAGGAGGCTGCTGCAAAGCGAATAACACTCCTCAACCAAAAAGAAAGAGAAGTAGCAGAAGCTTTCTGACACTTGCGCTTCCCAGAAAAAAATAAAATAAAGAAGAAGACTGGTGAAAATCCTTAGTCGCCTGCAAATAAATCTTTAAAGCACGCACCACATCCAGGTTGTACAACAAACGCTCCTTATGAGAAGAAGGATTAGGACACAAGGAAGGAACAACAATCTCTTAATTAATATTCCTATCCAAAACTCTTCAAGCCGAAGATATAGCAACCAAAAACAAACCCTTCCAGGATAACATTTTAATATCCAAAGAATGCATAGGCTCAAATGGAGCCTGTTAAAGAACTATAGGAACCAAATTAACGGCTAGATTACGAGTTGTGCGTTAAGGTAAAAAAGCAGCATTAACAGGTCCTAACGCTGCTTTTTTACACCCGCGAGTCTTGCAGGTTTTGGGTCCCCGCACACTTTTTTGGCCTTACCGCAAACTGGCTTACTTAACTTCGTAAACCCTTTTTTCTATTAGACTTCCATAGCGCCGATATTATGAGTCTGTCCTGGGAGGCCAAAAAGGGAGTGGTACACCCTCTACCTCCAAGATCCCTTACACATTCAAAAGTCAGAAGTTAAGAGTTTTACACTACAACGCTGTAGCATAAAACTCATAACTAAAGTGCTAAAAAGTACACTCACACCCATAAACTACGCTGCGGAATCTGTTGGCGCTCTACAAATAACCGATAATAATAATAATAATCTATTAACCCCTAAACCAAGGCCCTCCCGCATCGCAAACACTATAATAACATTTTTAAACCCTGATCTGCCGCTCCGGACATCGCAGCCACTATAATAAACATAATAACCCCTAAACTGCCACACTCCCTCCTCACAAACACGTTTTAAATATTATTAACCCCTAATCTGCCACCCCTAACATTGCCGCCAACTACATTATATTTATTAACCCCTAATCTGCCGCCCCCAACGTCGCCGCCACTATATTAAATTTATTAACCCCTAAACCTAAGTCTAACCCTAACCCTAACACCCCCTAACTTAAATATAATTTAAATATATCTAAATAAAATTACTATCATTAACTAAATTATTCCTATTTAAAACTAAATACTTACCTGTAAAATAAACCCTAAGCTAGCTACAATATAAGTAATAGTTACATTGTATCTAGCTTAGGGTTTATTTTTACTTTACAGGCAAGTTTGTATTTATTTTAACTAGGTAGAATAGTTATTAAGTAGGTATTAACTATTTAATAACTACCTAGCTAAAATAAATACAAATTTATCTGTAAAATAAAACCTAACCTAAGTTACAATAACACCTAACACTACGCTATAATTAAATCAATTCCCTAAATTAAATACAATTAAATAAATAAAATTAAATTAGCTAAATCACAAAAACAAACAAACACTAAATTACAGAAAATAAAAAACAAATTACAGATATTTAAACTAATTACACCTAATCTAATAGCCCTATCAAAATAAAAAAAGCCCCCCCAAAATAAAAAAAAAACCCTAACCTAAACGAAACTACCAATAGCCCTTAAAAGGGCCTTTTGCGGGGCATTGCCCCAAAGATATTAGCTCTTTTTCATGTAAAAAAAATACAAACAACCCCCCAACAGTAAAACCCACCACCCACACAACCAACCCCCCAAATAAAATACTAACTAAAAAAACCTAAGCTCCCCATTGCACTGAAAAGGGCATTTGGATGGGCAATGCCCTTAAAAGGGCATTTAGCTCTATTGCGGCCCAAAGTCCCTAATCTAAAAAATAAACCCACCCAATACACTCTTAAAAAAATCCTTACACTAACCCTTGAAGATTCACTTACCGGGAGAAGTCGTCATCCAAGCGGAAAGATGTACTCAACGAAGCCGGCAGAAGTGGTCCTCCAGACGGGCAGAAGTGGTCCTCCAGACGGGCAGAAGTCTTCATCCAGATGGCATCTTCTATCTTCATCCTTCCGGCGCAGAGGGGGTCCATCTTCAAGACATCTGACGTGGAGCATCCTCTTCAAACGACATCTTCTTCGTAATGAATATCACTTTAAGTGACGTCATCCAAGATGGCGTCCCTTAGATTCCGATTGGCTGATAGAATTCTATCAGCCAATCGGAATTAAGGTAGAAAAAATCCAATAGAATGCCAGCTCAATCCTATTGGCTGATTGCATCAGCCAATAGGATTTTTTCTACCTTAATTCTGATTGACTGATAGAATTCTATCAGCCAATCGAAATCTAAGGGACTCCATCTTGGATGATGTCACTTAAAGTGATATTCATTAGGAAGAAGACGTTGTTTGAAGAGGATGCTCTGCGTCTGATGTCTTGAAGATGGACCCGCTCCGCGCTGGAAGGATGAAGAGAGAAGATGCCGTCTGGATGAAGACTTCTGCCCTTCTGGAGGACCACTTCTGCCCGTCTGGAGGACCACTTCTGCCAGATTCGTTGACCACATCTTGCCGCTTGGATGAAGACTTCTCCTGGTAAGTGAATCTTCGGGAGTTAGTGCTAGGATTTTTTTAAGGGTGTATTGGGTGGGTTTATTTTTTAGATTAGGGACTTTGGGCCACAATAGAGCTAAATGCCCTTTTAAGGGCAATGCCCATCCAAATGCCCTTTTCAGGGCAAAGGGGAGCTTAGGTTTTTTAGTTAGTATTTTATTTGAGGGGTTGGTTGTGTGGGTGATGGATTTTACTGTTGGGGGGGTTGTTTGTATTTTTTTTTTACAGGAAAAAGAGCTGATTTCTTTGGGGCAATGCCCCACAAAAGGCCCTTTTAAGTTTAGGCTAGGGTTTTTTTTTATTTCGGGGGGGCTTTTTTATTTTGATAGGGCTATAAGATTAGCTGTAATTAGTTTAAAGATCTGTAATTTGTTTTTTATTTTCTGTAATTTAGTGGTTTTTTTGTGATTTAGCTAATATAATTTATTTAATCTTATTTAATTTAGGGAATTGATTTAATTATAGTGTAGTGTTAGGTGTTAGGTGTTATTGTAACTTAGGTTAGGTTTTATTTTACAGGTAAATTTGTATTTATTTTAGCTAGGTAGCTATTAAATAGTTAATAACTATATTATAACTATTCTACCTAGTTAAAATAAATACAAACTTGCCTGTAAAATAAAAATAAACCCTAAGCTAGATACAATGTAAATATTAGTTATATTGTAGCTAGCATAGGGTTTATTTTATAGGTAATTATTTAGTATTAAATATTGTAGTTAATGATAGTAATTTTATTTAGATTTATTTAAATTATATTTAAGTTAGGGGGTGTTAGGGTTAGACTTAGATTTAGGGTTTAATACATTTAATATAGTGACGGTGACATTGGGGGCAGCAGATTAGGGGTTAATAAGTGTAGGTAGGTTGCGGAGACTTTGGGGGCGGAAGATTATGGGTTAATAAATATAATGTAGGTGTCGGCGATGTTGGGGGCAACAAATTAGGAGTTAATAAGTATAATGTAGGTGGCGGCGGTGTCTGGAGTGGCAGATTAGGGGTTAATAAATATAATGCAGGGGGCTGCAGATTAGAGGTTAATAAGTGTAAGATTAGGGGTGTTTAGACTCGGGGTTCATGTTAGGGTGTTAGGTGTAAACATAAAATGTGTTTCCCCATAGGAATCAATGGGGCTGCGTTACAGAGTTTAACGCTGCTTTTTGGCAGGTGTTAGACTTTTTCTCAGCCGGCTCTCCCCATTGATGTTTATGGGGAAATCGTGCACGAGCACGTACAACCAGCTCACTGCTGACTTAAGCAGCACTGGTATTGGAGTGCGGTATGAAGCACAATTTTGCTCTACGCTCACTTCTTGCCTGTTAACGCCGGGTTTTCTAAAAACCCGTAATACCAGCGCTGTAGGTAAGTGATAGGTGAGACAAAACTGCTTGTAAGCACCGCGTAGCTCCTAACGCAAAACTCGTAATCTGGCCGTAAGATTCCAAGGAGGAGTAGCAAACTTAAACATAGGCCGGATTCTAGCCAGGGCCTGACAAAAAGACTGAACTTCTGACACATCCGCCAGAAGTTTGTGCAATAAAATAGATAAAGCAGAAATTTGACCCTTCAACGTACTTGCAGATAAATCCTTCTCCAGACCCTCCTGGAGAAAAGACAAAATCCTAGGAATCCGAACTCTACTCCAAGAGAAACCTCTAGATTCACACCAATACAGATATTTACGCCATATCATATAGTAAATCTTTCTAGACCCAGAAAAAACACACATAGACAATATCAAGCGTTCAATCTCCAAGCAGTCAGCTTCCGAGAAATGAGATTTGGATGAAGGAAGGGCCCCTGAAGTAGAAGGTCCTTCCTTAATGAAAGTCTCCAAAGTGAAAGAGATGACATCTCCACCAGATCCGCATACCAGATTCTGTGAGGCCACACCGGAGCAATGAGAATCACAGACGCCGTCTCCTGCCTGATTCGAGCAATGACCCGTGGAAGGAGAGCAAACGGTGGAAAAACATACGCTAGACTGAAATTCCAAGGAACTGCCAGAGCATCTCTCAGTACAGCCTGAGGGTCCATTGACCTCAACTCGTACCTTGGAAGCTTGGCATTCTGATGAGATTCCCTGAGATCCAGCTCCGGCTGTCCCCACTTGAGGATCAAGCTGGAAAACACCTCCGGATGAAGTTCCCACTCCCCTGGATGAAAAGTCTGTCTGCTCTGAAAATCCACTTCCCAATTGTCCACCCCTGGAATGTGGATCGCAGACAGACAACAATTGTGGGTCTCTGCCCACTAAATAATTCTGGCAACCCCTATCATAGCCAATGAACTCCGAGTTCCTCACTGATGATTGATGTAAGCCACTGACGTTATATTGTCTAACTGAAACCTGATAAACTGGGCAGAAGCTAACTGAGGCCAAGCCAAAAGAGCATTGAAGATTTCCCTCAGCTTTAGGATATTTATGGGAAGAACAGATTCCTCCCAAGTCCAAAGACCCTGAGCCTTTAAAGAACCCCAGACAGCTCCCCATCCCAGCAGACTGGCATCCGTGGTCACAATCACCCAGTTAGGTCTGGGAAAGCAGGTGCCCTGGGAGAGAAGATCCTGATACAACCATCATGGAAGAGAATCTCTTGTCTCCTGATCCAGAACAATCTGTGGAGACAGATCTGCATAATCCCCTTTCCATTGTCTGAGCATGCATAACTGCAGAGGCCTGAGATGGAATCAAGCAAACGGAATGATATCCATAACTGACACAATAAATTCCATACACTGAGCCACTGATGGCCAAGGAGAGGCCTGAAGTGCAAGACATGAGTTGAAGATCTTTGTTCGTTTTGCTTCTGTCAGAAAAATCTTCATTTCTAGAGAATCTATAATGGTTCCCAAGAATACCCCCCTTGTAGTTGGAATCAAGGAACTTTTTCCTAAATTCATCTTCCATCTGTGGGAGCGCAAAAAAGACAACAACAACTCCATGTGGGAGTTTGTTGCCTGATTCGAGCAATGACCCGTGGAAGGAGAGCGAACGTGGAAAAACATACGCTAGACTGAAATTCCAAGGAACTGCCAGAGCAGAGCAATTGACAGCCAAGGAGAGGCCTGAAGTGCAAGACACGAGTTGAAGATCTTTGTTCGTCTTGATTCTGTCAGAAAAATCTTCATTTCTAGAGAATCTATAATGGTTCCCAAGAATACCACCCTTGTAGTTGGAATCAAGGAACTTTTTCCTAAATTCATCTTCCATCCATGGGAGAGCAGAAAAGACAACAACAATTCCGTGTGGGAGTTTGCTAGTTGAAAAGATGGCGCCTGAACCAGAATGTCATCCAGATAAGGCACCACTGCAACACCCCGCAACCGGAGCACAGCCAACAACACTCCCAGGACCTTTGAAAAAATTCTGGGAGCTGTTGCAAGACCAAATGGAAGAGCCACAAACTGAAAGTGTCTGTCAAGGAACGCAAACCTCAGAAACTTGTGATGGTCCCTGTGGATGGGAATATGCAAATACGCATCCTTTAAATCCACTGTGGTCATGAAATGATCCTCCTGAACCAAAGGAAGAATGGAACGAATAGTCTCCATCTTGAAAGACGGAAATAACTACCTAGCTAAAATAAATACAAATTTACCTGTAAAATAAAACCTAACCTAAGTTACAATAACACCTAACACTACACTATAATTAAATCAATTCCCTAAATTAAATACAATTAAATAAATAAAATTAAATTAGCTAAATCACAAAAACAAACAAACACTAAATTACAGAAAATAAAAAACAAATTACAGATATTTAAACTAATTACACCTAATCTAATAGCCCTATCAAAATAAAAAAGCCCCCCCAAAATAAAAAAAACCCTAGCCTAAACTAAACTACCAATAGCCCTTAAAAGGGCATTTTGCATGGCATTGCCCCAAAGAAATCAGCTCTTTTTCCTGTAAAAAAAATACAAACAACCCCCCCAACAGTAAAACCCACCACCCACACAACCAACCCCCCAAATAAAATACTAACTAAAAAAACTAAGCTCCCCCTTGCCCTGAAAAGGGAATTTGGATGGGCATTGCCCTTAAAAGGGCATTTAGCTCTATTCCGGCCCAAAGTCCCTAATCTAAAAAATAAACCCACCAAATACACCCTTAAAAAAATCCTTACAGTAGCCCCCGAAGATTCACTTACCGGGAGAAGTCTTCATCCAAGCGGCAAGATGTCCTCAACGAAGCCAGCAGAAGTGGTCCTCCAGACGGGTAGAAGTCTTCATCCAGACGGTATCTTCTATCTTTATACTTCCGGCGCACAGCGGGTCCATCTTCAAGACATCTAACGTGGAGCATCCTCTTCAAACAACGTCTTCTTCGTAATGAATATCACTTTAAAGGGACAGTCAAGTCCAAAAAAACCTTTCATTTTTCAAATAGGGCATGTAATTTTAAACAATTTTCCAATTTACTTTTATCAACAATTTTGCTTTGTTCTCTTGGCATTCTAGTTGAAAGCAAACCTAGGGAGGCACATATGATAATTTCTAAGCCCTTGAAGACCGCCTCTATTTTATTTACTTTTCACAGCAGGGGAGAGCAAGCTCATGTAGGCCATATAGATAGCATTGTGATCACGCCCGTGGCTAGTGGCAGACACTGCACTAATTGGCTAAAATGCAACTATATGCAAAATAACTAAAAGTCATGTGATTAGGGGCGGTCAGAAGATGCTTAGATACAAGTTAGTCACAGAAGTAAAAAGTGTATTAATATAACAGTGTTGGTTTTGCAAAACTGGGGAATGGATAATAAAGGGATTATCTATCTTTTTAAACAACAAAAATTCTGGTGTTGACTGTCCCTTTAAGTGACGTCATCCAAGATGGTTTCCCTTAGATTCCGATTGGCTGATAGAATTCTATCAGCCAATCGGAATTAAGGTAGAAAAAATCCTATAGGATTGAACTTCAATCCTATCGGCTGATCCAATCAGCCAATAGGATTGAGCTTTCATTCTATTCGCTGATTGGAACAGCCAATAGAATGCCAGCTCAAACCTATTGGCTGACAGCCAATAAGAGTTTTTCTACCTTAATTCCGATTGGCTGATAGAATTCTATCAGCCAATCGGAATCTAAGAGATGCCATCTTGGATGATGTCATTTAAAGTGATATCCATTACGAAGAAGAAACGTTGTTTGAAGAGGATGCTCCGCGTCGGATGTCTTGAAGATGGACCCGCTCCGCGCCGGAAGGATGAAGATAGAAGATGCCGTCTGGATGAAGACTTCTGCCCATCAGAAGGACCACTGCTGCCCGTCTGGAGGACCACTTCTGCCGGCTTCATTGAGGACATCTTGCCGCTTGGACGAAGACTTCTCCCGGTAAGTGAATCTTTGGGGGTTAGTGTTAGGATTTTTTTAAGTGTGTATTGGGTGGGTTTATTTTGTAGATTAGGGACTTTGGGCCGCAATAGAGCTAAATGCCCTTTTAAGGGCAATGCCCATTCAAATGCCCTTTTCAGGGCAATGGGGAGCTTAGGTTTTTTTAGTTAGTATTTTATTTGGGGGGTTGGTTGTGTGGGTGATGGATTTTACTGTTGGGGGGGTTGTTTTTATTACAGGAAAAAGAGCTGATTTCTTTGGGGCTATGTCCCGCAAAAGGCCCTTTTAAGAGCTATTGGTAGTTTAGTTTAGGCTAGGGTTTTTTTATTTTTGGGGGGCTTTTTTTATTTTGATAGGGCTATTAGATTAGGTGTTATTAGTTTAGTAGATCTGTAATTTGTTTTTTATTTTCTGTAATTTAGTGTTCTTTTGTGTGATTTAGCTAATTTAATTTAATTAGCTGTGGTAATGAACTTACCCTCCTGAACCAAACAAAGAATAGTCTCCATCTTGAAAGACGAATCTCTGAGAAACCTGTTTATGCTCTTGAGATCTAAAATGGGTCTGAAAGTTCCCTCTTTTTTGGGAACAAAGTACAGATTGGAATAGAATCCCAGACCCTGCTCATGAACTGGAACAGGAACTATCACTCCCATGTAAAAAAACAAATCCTGAACACAACCTAAGAATGCCTCTCTCTTTATCTGGTCTACAGATATCCTGGAGAGAAGGAACCTGCCCCTGGGAGGAAAAGTGTTGAACTCTAGCTTGTATCCCTGGGACACAATGTCCACCACCCGGGGATCTGGGACATCCCAAACCCAAGCCTGAGTGAAAAAAGAAAGTCTGCCCCCAACAAGATCCGCTTCTGGATCAGGGTTAGACCCTTCATGCTGACTTTGAGTTAGTAAGTTCTTATATTGCTTCCCCTTGTTCCAAGATTGATTGGACTTCCAGGAGGACTTAGACTGATACTGCTTGGATGAGGAAGAGGAAGACTTACCAGAAAATTTTCAAAAGGAACGAAAATTACTCTGATGACCCTTCTGTTTATTTCTCTTATCCTGAGGGAGAAAATGTCCCTTTCCTCCCGTAATATCAGAAATAATCTCATCGAAACCCGGCCCAAACAACGTCTTACCCTTTTAAGGAATTAACAAAAGCTTAGATTTAGAGGACACATCCGCAGACCAGGACTTCAACCATAAGGCTATGCGTGCCAGAACAGCGAAGACAGAAATCTTTGCTCCCAACTTGATGACCTGTAAGGAAGCATCCGTAATAAAGGAATTAGCCAACTTCAGAGCCTTGATCCTATCCTGAATCTCCTCAAGAGGTTTATCTGTCTGAATAGAATCAGACAACGCATCAAACCAATATGCTGCCGCACTGGTGATGGTAGCAATACACACCACAGGCTGCCATTGCAACCCCTGGTGAACATACATCCTGTTAAGTAATGCCTCCAACTTCTTATCCATAGGATACTTAAAGGAACAGCTATCCTCAATATGAATAGTGGTTCTCTTAGCCAAAGTGGAAATTGCTCCTTCCACCTTGGGAACCGTCTGCCAAGACTCCTTGATAGAATCAGAAATTGGAAACATTTTCTTAAAAATTGGAGAAGGGGAAAATGAATACCAGGCTTCTCCCACTCCTGTGCAATAATCTCTGAAGCATGGTCTGGAACAGGAAACACTTTCACCGCGGAAGGAACATCAAAATACTTATTAAGCTTACTAGACTTCTTAGGAGTCACTATGACCATCGTGTCAGAGTCATCCAAGGTAGCCAAAACCTCCTTAAGTAACAAACGGAGGTGATCTAGCTTAAACCTGAAGGATACAACCTTAGCTTCAGAAGAAGGCACTCCAGAACTAACAGAATTAAAAGCGTGCAAACTTTTGCTGCCTTTGCATGCCCCACCCATCATGGGCATATCATACCAACACCTCCCAGCCGGCATTACTCCAACTATGGAGAAAAACAGACTACGAGAGAAATAACACAAAAGTTAAAACAACACGAACCACCACTGATCTCCAATGATAAAAAACCTCCCAGTGCGCTGCAACGCTGCCCTACAAAATCCTTGTGACCCCCACAGGATAAATGTAGACACATCCCTTCCAAACAGTATCAAACTGTTAAAGTGCCACAAACATTTGCTTAATAGAAAAAATAGACGTAGCACTTACCATAAGAAGTTTCTGCCTGGCAGCAGGGCAGCACACAAAGTTTAATAGGCATCCTCCTCCCATAGACCTGTGGAAATAAGAAAGACAGTATAAACCTACACAGGCTTTCTAAATAGGGCAGCAACAAAACAGTTTGAGGGGAACAGTGGGGATTATACCCCACAAGTTCCCAAATGCTCAAAAGCCACCACTGCTCTACTGAAGAGACTGACATTGACTACGGCTAAACCCCAGCAAAGATCAGAACAACCTGTTCTGCTTTGAAAATAACAAACTCTTGATTGAAGAATTTCTTTCAGACACCTAACTTTACCACCTCCTTGCAACTATTACAGGCAAAGAGAATGACTGGGGGTTGTGGGTAGGGGAGTGGTATTTAACAGCTTTACTGTGGTGATCTTTGCCTCCTCCTGCTGGTGAGGAGTGTTATTCCCAACAGTAATTATGATGATCCGTGGACTCACTGTGTCATTAGAAAGAAACATTATTGTGTCCCATACAAAGTATCAGAAGCTGCTAATCTTTAAATTATACCCGGTTTCCAATGCCCACACAAACCGTTAATACACTGTCGGAGGCTGCCGATACAGTAACAAAAATTACACCCGGCTCAACTAGGTGTAAAACAGGAAAAAGGTGATTTATGAGACCCTTTTCCCATTAAAATATTGGCTGATTTGAATTTGAAGATCCAAATCAGCCAATAGGAATGCAAGTGACGCCATTTTTAAATGTGTACCTTGCATTCAATCCTCAGTGTGCAGCGGTGATCGTATGAAGAGGATCCTCCACACTCCATGGATCTGCAGTCCAAGGTCTTCAGTTCCGTGGTTAGCACTGCTCCATACCGGCTTGGGCCTAGATGAAGATGGATGAAGATGGAAGATGTCGCCGGCTCCAAGAAGACTTCACCACTGCCTGGTAGAGAACCTTCTCCACTGGACTTCAGGAATGCTAAGTACCTACTTGGGATTTAGGGTTAGTTTTTTTTTTAGATTAGGGATTTTGGGCACTGAAAAAGAGCTGAATGCCCTTAAATGCTTATTTAGAGGCAATGGGTAGTTTAGGATATTTTAGTGTTTTTTTTTTTATTTTGGGGGATTTGGTGGGTGAGGGGTTTTACTGTTATTTTTACAAAAGATATATAGATGACCTGTTGTGTATCTGGTCTGGTCCCCCCAAATTTGTCTCCTGGTTAAACTAAAATGAACTAAACTTAAGTTTCACATTCATCTCAGAGGCCACCACCATTGATTATCTTGATCTGACATTGACTGGTAATTCAGACAGAACTATTTGTACTAAAGTCTACCGTAAACCTATCTCGGGCAACACACTCCTCCACGCCTCTAGCTGTCACCCCAAGAACACCTCCTATGCCGTAGCCAAGGGCCAATTTATGAGGTTAAAAAGAAATTGCAGCAAACAAGAGGATTACATACAGGAGGCGAAGTTACTCGAGAATAGGTTAAAACAAAGACAGTATACCAAAAGCCATATAGAACAAGCTAAGCACCAAGTAGGTTGTATTCCTAGGGAAAAAATATTACAAGAGAAGGATAAAAACACACACAAAGAATTTAAAGGCATCCATTTTGTGACCAACTATAGTGCCCAATATTCAGATATTTGTAATATCGTGAAAAAACATTTTCCATTACTAGCGGCTGACGATAAACTTACAGATACAGTTAGGGAAGGTATCAGATGCTCTTACAAAAAAATGTGCCACCTTAGCTTCCATCTTGTCCCCTACACAATTAAAACAGAGTACACAATACTCAAGTTCTTGGCTCAGACATTTGGGCATGTATAGATGTGGCCACAAGAAATGCAAGCCCTGTGACTACGCACAAATCACCACAAATTTCACTTCTACAGTAACAGGCCAGGTCTACCCCATTCAATCATGCCTCAATTGTACAAGTACTAATGTTATATATCTCATTACTTGTACGCTTTGTAATATCCAATATGTAGGACTTACATCTAGGGATATCAACTCTAGGGTAAAAGAACACATATCTACACTCACTAGAGGTACAGCCACTACTCCATTAGTACAACACTTTGCGACCAAACACAACAGCAGCCTAAACTCCTTCAGATGGACTGCTATAGAAAAAGCCAGGGTTATAAAGTAGGGGAGGTGTCTGAGAAAATTTTAGCAAAACGAGAAATCTATTGAATTTTCCGATTGAAGACCAGACTCCCACAAGGTCTAAACTCTAAATTCGACCTTATAAACTATTGGGAGTAAGGCAATTCTAATCCTGATACTCTTTGACACCCTAAAATATTCCTCCAATAGTTTTGTGACTAGATTGTACTATATTCTTTCTGCATACATCCTTAATATATTGAGTATAGAGTTTCTAGTTGATTAGATATATTTCTTCATTTTTATATTATAATTACAAATGTACATACACAAAAGTACTTATACTTTTTTACTGAGATTTTCTATGCCAGGAAACTATATCTCTGTTGTACATTCATTTTTTTAACTTTAGATCATATTAGTTTATTTCATAATATAAATGCTTTCTAGTTATCATTGAGATCTCTATACCCTAATACTTGGTACCATTCTATTTGTACACAGCTTTGTCAAAGCTAGCCATGTTCTAATTACATACAACTTTTCACACTTTGCATTATGCATACATCCAGTATTGACTTAACTCAGACGGTTTAGAAAATATACACTAACATTATTTATAAACTATAGTAATATTTTATAATATAGTATGTCAATGCATATAAGCAATGATATGATTTAATTATTGTGTGTGAATTTTGCATTTAAATAACTCCTGATATCACGGTTCTGTTACCTCTGTATTCCTATGTTTGTTGTTTTTCACATTGTTTTCTCATGTTTCTCAGCAGTTAAGGGTTAATACAATGTATTTCAATATAAGCTAAAGTGGGCGTATACATTTTGTCACTGATGTTTAGATATCCTTTTTCAGTTGCACACCTGTGTGTAGCACCACAGGCTATGATTACGGCTCTCAGCCGAAACATGTAAGCCGTTGCTGCTACTCTCACAAGCTCTCTCTACCCTTTTTATTGCACTGTTCACCCCGAGCATGTTATGCTCAATATTTTTAATGGATGGAATAAATTGAACTTTTTAATTTCTACAAGTGCTCCTGCGACTCTTGTCTACTTTTTCAAAGGTTTAAATAGTCCTGAAAAAAGATCTATAGCCTTTAACCAGTTATACAAAGACTCAGGAGATATCATATTTGTACAGGAGACACATTTCAAAAAGGGGCGGAAACTGAGACTCATTAGCAACAGATACAAAACTACATTCTTAGTGTCAGGAGATTTAAAAAAAGGGTGGAGTGGGTATACTTCTCAGTAACACAATTACATTTCGGCCTACTCATACAGAAAAAGATGTAAACGGGAGATACATAATAGTCACTGCCCTACTTTATGACAATTTAGTGACATTGGCAAATGTTTACCTCCCGAACCAAGACCAGCACATTTTTTTTCAAACAAATATGTTATGAACTATTAGAGCACTCAAGGGGCACATTATTTCTAGCCGGGGATCTAAATCTTCCTTTATAACTCACTATAGACACCTCCAATGGCAAATTCAGCACACCAAAGAGAATTATCAAAGCAGCAAACACCCAACTAAAACTCTTAAAAATACACGACATATGGAGAACCATAATTTCAACTCCAGAGATTATACATTCTATTCCCATCTGCAAAAAGTATACACCAGAATTGATTACCACATGACTGACCAGATTGGACTGTCAATGATAAGTGACTCTAGAATCATACCAATCACATGCTTGGACCATGCCCAGTACAGTGCAAAATAGAGTGGCCAAATGTCCCCGCTCTGCCACATATATGGAAACTGGACGAACACATTATCGACAATGCCTTAAATAAGACTGAAATAGATAAGGAGCAATCTTCAGAATCACCTTTTAAAGAATACCAACATGAAACCACCTTTTTAAAACAGAAATACTATGATATAAATGATAAGGCAGGTTCTTCTTTGGCGAAAGCCCTTAGACGCAGACAACTAAATATGCATGTGCACTCCATTTTGGACACAGGGCTACACACACATTAGATAATAAAAGCATTGTGAAAACATTTAGGCAATTCTATGAGACACTATACAACTTAAAAAACAGCAGTAAGCAAGAGGATAAACCTACACCTCCCTACCCTAAACTCAGAAGACTCAGAGTATTTAGATTCATCAATCACAGCAGAAGAAATTAAATTGGCCATAAAAAACATGCCCAACGGGAAGAGCCCAGGCCCGGATGGGCTAAGTATCAAATACTATAAGGTCTATCTACACCACATCATACCATCTTTTATGTCACTGTTTAATTCGATACTGTCAGAAGGAGGTTTCACAGATCAAATGCTCGAAGCCCACATCACAGTGCACCCCAAACAGGGAAAGAACTCTGATGGACCTGAAAACTTCCGCCCCATTTCACTACTCAACTCTGACATTAAGATATATGCCAAGGTATTAGCCACCAGAATTAATACATTCCTACCAAAACTGATTCACCCAAACCAGGTGTGCTTCATGCCTGGAAGAGAGGCAAGAGATAATACCCTGAAAGCGCTACAATTAATTTCATATGTCCAGGAACTCAGCATCACAATGGCCCTCGTCTCCACAGACGCAGAAAAGGCCTTGGAAAGGGTACACTGGCAGTTTCTAAAAACAACATTAAGTCAAATGAAATTCGGTAACACCTTTGTTAACCAAATTTTTACATTATATTGAATGCCCTCAGACCATGTTAAAGTGAACAACCTTCTGTCTAACAAATGTATTATTCAAAATGGAACAAGACAGGGATGCCCACAGTTGGTAATCCTTTTGTTTTAATGTTTCTCCATCCTAAAAATACACATTTTATTGTTGGTTATCTATAAAAAGCCTGAAAATAAATTTTGTTTTTTATATCTGTTCTTCATTCGCTCTATTCCACTGGTTTTCAAACTGTTCTCAGTCCTCCCTAACAGGCCACATTTTGAGGATATCTGAACTAGAGCACAGGAGAGATAATCAGCTGATTACTAAACATGGTTAATTTACCTGCTCAGGGCTTTATTATTTGTTTTTTCAGTGATACTAGTACCTAAAGTGATAGTTAATTCAATATAAGTAATCCTTGTCAATGCACCTTTTTTTTTCTTTTAGCGTTCAGAATTTAACCATTTAACGAACGCTAAAAGAAAAGTAGATATGTACTTGCACATTGGCAAGGATTACTTATATTGAATTAGCTTGGCTAAAGTTTACCATCACATTAAAAATACAAAACAGTTCTTATGAACAGAGAACTATAAAAGAGAGTAGAGGCATACAAACAATGTTTGTGTCCCTAAAAGCTCTTATCTACTATTACTTAAAGGGACACTCTGGTTAAATTAAACTTTAATTATTCAGATAGAGCATGCCATTTTAAACAATTATGCATTTTTTCATTAACAAAATGTGCACAGTCTTTTTATTTTTACACTTTTTGAGTCACCCGCTCCTACTGAGCATGTGCAAGAATTCACAAAATATACGTATATGCATTTGTGATTGGCTGATGGCTGTCACATGGTACATGGGGAGTGGAAACATACATAACTTTGAAATTTGTCAGAAAAAAATCTACTACTCATTTGAAGTTCAGACTAAATACTATTGCCTTGTCTTTTTATTATGTATGTGTTAATTATGCAAATCTACTGTAGTTACTGATCCTTTAAATCTGCTTGGAGAATTATTGATTGCTTGATGATATAAAATAATTTTTAAAAGCAGTCATGGTCAATCTAACTTCATTATCAAAACATAATGTGTATCACATTAAATAGCATGTAAAAATATGTTTTATGAAAAAAGATTACATTAAAGTTGTTAATTTATTTACACAACTGAACCAAAGTAGAAGCTCAAAGACTGAAAACAAACCTCCCAGATCATTACTGATGGACGGTACCATATCCCACAAACATTTGTTTCAGTACAGGAAAATCCTAAGAGTGTTTACTTCATCTTCAAAAGCAAACCACCAGTATTCTGAACCGTCATGCTGTTAGTTGACCTGAGAGAAATAATGATTACCTCAAAATGACCTCAAAAATTAAAGGAGTACATTTTAAAATGCAGCATCAATGCAATTTAGGTAGAATTCGTTTAGTTTACTGCATCTTATGTGGGATACAAGTACTGTTGTTAATAAACTAATATGTTTGTTTAGCTGGCTTTATTTTAGCTGAGATACTCAGGCAACCTATGCTTTGCTTTTATTGTGTACTGCTAGTTCTACTGTTAAATCAGTAGACTTGAGAAGTCTAATCTGCAGATATTACCTTTTTGAACTAGTGAAGGAAGTTTTTTCCTGGCTGGGGTTTAATTATAGGAAAGAGGGGCACATAAGATGCACGGGGAGTTGAGAAGGGATGTTGACCTCATTGCTGCTCCCCCCTTGAGGGGTGGGCCTGCATTCCTGACATTCTTTAACACCTCAAAGCCCCATATCTCTGACAAGTTCATGAGAAACAGATGTGGTCCCAGCTGAGTCTAAGACTGTGGCCTACTCAGCTTGTGTTACAATATACAGCATTGCAAAGCAGTGTGAGGAGTCCCCTCCAATAAGAAACACTTTAAAAGCTCTCTTGTAATAGTCAGCAATTGTTGTTTATAGGTACCAATCTTATGTTAAATAATAGCACCTGTATAAGGAGCAGAATAACTTCAGTTTAGCCCTCACATTATTATTATTATACATTGCAATTTATACCGGTATTGTTGAGGTTTATTCTAATCTTGCTGATTGTTTTGTGAGACTGGTTAACATGGTCCAACACATGGTTTTCAAATTAAAATCTTTCAAAATCTGTTAACCATGTTAAGTTGTCAGATACTTAAAGGAGCACAATGCTGCATCCCTAGAGAATATGCAGTATATATATATATATAGAATACTGATTAGAGAAAATAACATGAACATATCTATATAAAAAGAAAGATACTATGGGGCCGAATTATCAATCTCTGAATGGAGCTCGATGCCCCTGTTTCTGCGTGAGCCTTGAGGCTCGCCGGAAACAGCAGTTATGAAGCAGCGGTCTAAAAACCTCCATAACTTGTCCGCCTGCTCTGAAGCTGCGGACATCAATCTGCCCGATCCTAAATGATCGGCTGATTGACACCCCCTACTAGCAGCGAATCTGCAGGGTGTGGCATTGCACAAGCAGTTCACAAGAACTGCTTGTGCAATAATAAATGCCGACGACCGATGTCTGTCGGACATGATCTGCTGAGTGGATCATGTCAGACCGACCAATGATAAATCGGCCCCAAAAGCTTACCTCAAAATTTCCCTACTAACCACCTCCCATTGCAGAGGGACTTTAAGTATCCAATCAAAATGCTTGTCCAAGAATTAGGAAGGGAAAGTACACCTTGCATGTGCCGACACATACACTTTATTTTCCTCCTCAGTTAAAGGATGTTCAGTTTCCCTATGTGATGGTGATGTCCCTTGAGCTTATGATGAAATCCCACAAAATCTCAGGAAAGGAAAGTGTGTACTGATTGGTTGTTATTTTTTTTTCCCACCAAGCAGATCAAAGTAGTAAGAGCTGAACTGTTACTGCTGAAACAGGGACAATGGTGAGTTCATCTTAGTTTAAATGAAGAAAAGCCAGTTATATATCATACGTTTCTCACAATTTCTTGAGTGACAAATGGAGTAACATGTCCCTTTAATATTGGGCCATAACAATGTAGCTGATTTGTTATACAAATCCTACTTCTTGAAAACAGATGTCTACAGTATCAGAAAGTTCTAAACACCTTGAGAAGTATAACAATCTCTCCAGAAAATAACATAGTGCACGCTTGATGATTCATTTAAGTGTGTGCAAAAAGTTATCATTTGAAAGTCTTGCACCTGACTGTTCCTGGCATACCTATCTAGAAGCAGGTGTGGTAAAAGACGTGTTATTTTTTTACAGTATGTATAACAATTATTAATCTTTTTTTGATATTTTGTATATAATATTTTAAGAACGCACATTTACGTTATCAGTTCTTCATGTGCACTAACCGAACACCACGTTAGACCTATATCACTAAACCCGATTAGTTAGACATATTTTACATTCCTTTGTTCTTCAAATAGAAAATAATGTGCTTATTTGCAACTGAGAACAAAACCTCAGTTTCAACTCATAATACGAGTGCAACCCGACAAGTGCAAAAAGCTTACTTCTAGCACAATTAAAGTTCAAGTCATAATCTAGCCCTAAATACATAAATGTAAACGAAAATACTAAATTTAAACCTAAAATCAGACGAAACAAAATATACTCACATGTAGTAAATAATTTTACTATTGTAAACCCTTATATATTCCTTATTTAACCCCTTACTGACAGGCCATTTTTCAATTGTCTTACCCTTAAAGTGATGGTAAACTTTAAATAATCAAATGCCATAAATGTAATCTTTGCTATTAAAAAAGTACCGTATATGTGTACATTTTTTTGTTTTTAATCCATCTGTGAAAGGGTTAAATTAGTGCATATAGTAATGCTTCTATAACAATGTTATGCCGGCCCACGTGGATGAACTTTTTTTTTAATGACAATCAACATGTGTGTCAGTTGACAATCTTGAATTCCAGCCCCTTTAAAGCCCATAGAAAGCTTATGTAGAGAGTAGATGTGACTGCTGTATACATCACAGCCCAGCCAAAATAGGAAATGAAGGGGGCGGAGGAACAGACAATACCAATTAGGATTATAAACCTTTTATTATAAAATATATATATATATATATATATATACACTTTAAAAAAAATAATTATGTGGTTTTACTTGCAAACTAATATATGTTTTATTGCAACATTCTTATAGTCTGAAATTTACTATCACTTCAACATTCCTGCTTTTTCAAATAAAGATACCAAGAGAATAAAGAAAAATGGTGGCGTTTGGGTTAAGCTGTAATTTTCCTCTTACTCATTTACTGTACCCACACATATTATGCCGTTTTTTATCGCCATTAAATGGACTTTCTAAAGAAACCATTATTTTCATCATATCATATAATTTACTATAACAAATTTTTCTAGTTTTGACCCCCAAAATCTGTTACACATCTACAACCACCAAAGAACACCCATGCTAAATAGTTTAAAAATTTTGTCCTGAGTTTAGAAATACCCAATGTTTACATGTTCTTTGCTCTTTTTGCAAGTTATAGGACAATAAGTATAAGTAGCACTTTGCTATTTCCAAACCATTTTCTTTCAAAATTAGCGATAGTTAGGTTGTAACACTGATATCTTTCAGGAATCCCTGAATATCGCTTCACATGTACATATTTTTTGAGTAAATAACCCAAAGTATTGATCTAGGCCCATTTTGGTATATTTCATGCCACCATTTCACTGTTAACTTTTTCACAAACTTTAGGTTTCTCACTGAAATTATTTACAAACAGCTTGTACAATTATGGTACAAATGGTTGTAAATGCTTCTCTAGGATCCCCTTTGTTCAAAAATAGCAGACATATATGGCTTTGGCATTGCTTTTTGGTAATTAGAAGGCTGCTAAATGCGCACCAAACTTGTATTATGCCCAGCAGTTAAGGGGTTAATTAGGTAGCTTGTAGGGTTAATTTTAGCTTTAGTGTAGAGATCAGCCTCCCACCTGACACATCGCCGGCTCCACCATCAAACTCCAAAGAGACTCCAGCGCATCCAGAACGCCTCAGCCCGGCTCATCCTTGACATCCCTCACCAAAGCCACATCACCAAACACCTAAGGGACCTACAAAGGCTGCCAGCCAACAAGAGAATCACCTTCAAGCTTCTATACCACAAGTTCAAGGCCCTCCACAACATCAGCCCCGAATACATCAACCATTGCTTCAATTTCTACACCCCTGCCAGACAACTCAGATCGGCCGACCAAGCCCTCAAAGCCATCCCTCGCATCAGGAAAACCACAGCGGGTGGCAGATCCTTCACCCACATGGCAGCAAAGACATGGAACACCCTCCCGCTGCACCTCAGACAATCCTCTTCCCTCACAAAGTTCAGAAAGGACTTCAAGACCTGGCTCCTCGACTGAACTCCATCCCTGTTATAAAAAAATAAAAACCCAATTTTCTGTAGTGTAGCTGCCCCCTCAATACTCTACCCCCTCCCAGTTCCGTTTCCCAACATTTTTCCCCACTCCCTCTCCCTTCTTTGACACATGCACCAGCACCAGCCCCCCCCCCCCACACACTTCAGGTAACACAGAGGGGACAGGATCTGGATCCTCCAGCGATGGGCCACTCACCCGCCTCCCTACTTTGGCTCCCACCCACCATTGATTGGCACCATAGCTGGCTGATGCAGAGAGGGCCACAGAGTGTCTCTCTCTGCATCGGATGCTTAAAAAATGTTATTGCAGGATGCCTCAATAATGTGACAGGAGCGAGCTGCACTTAGTCTTATGGCGCGGTCGGGCCGGACTGTGACTATACAGCTGGCCCGATGCGCTGACTAAATATAACAGACCCGCTCAGCAGAGAGCAGAGAGTGGGTCTGTGAAACAGCGTTTGTTTTTTTAAATTAATAGGGTACAATTATGTTTTTTAATGTTTGGCTACTATAATGTTATATAATTCTGCACTATGTGCAGAATTATATAATGTTATTTTTAAGGTTTACTGTCCCTTTAAAATGGCATGCTCTATCTGAATCATGAAAAAATAAAATAAGTTTCATATAACTTTAATGGCACTTATTCTCAAAGTTACCTTGGCCCATCCTTTGTTACAGTTTGGCCCCCGCCCAAGAAAGAATTCTGTGGATTACCATAGTGCTTGCAACTCTGATCATCTTGTCCCTGACCACCTGGTTGTGCCCCTCTTCCACTACCTACCTAAAATTCATAAGGATCCAGTAAACCTTCCGGGGAGACCCATCATCTCGGGCATAGGCTCACTTTTGGAGCCTGTGTCCGAGTGGATGGATGAAATTCTACAACCCATTGTTAAGAGTTTACACTCATACATTAGAGATTCTCACCATTTACTCGAATATTTGAATGGGGTGGAGTGGTCAGAGGGGTACACCTGGGTGGTGGCGGACATTTCCTTGTACACTGTTATACCGCATGATAAGGGGATTCAAGCTGTGAAATTCTTTTTGAACAAATTCACAGGTTTTTGTGCAGATACCATTAATTTTATTTGTTCAGTTTTACATTTTTTTACTTACACATAATTTTTTCAGTTTTGATGGATTATTTTATTTACAGTGCTCTGGTACAGCAATGGGGGCAAAATATGCCCCCTCATTTGCAAATTTATATGTTGGTTTTGGGAGTTTCACCATATTTTTGATTCTAGTAACCCATTTGTGGAGAGTATAGCGGTGTACAAGAGATTCATCGATGATGTGATTTTTGTCATTGAGGAACCTGTCTCAGGAAGTCATTTTGAGGAACTTATGGCATACCTAAATAGGAATGATTTGTGTTTAAAATTCGTAGGGACCCACAGTCAGGATAGAGTTGACTTCTTGGATGTGACACTGAGTGGTGACGTGGTGAATAGGATGGTCGTCTCTAAGACCTTTCAGAAAAAGAGTGCAGGTAATACCATACTCCATGCTAGATCGTGCCACCCACGTCACCTCATACGTGCCATACCAAGGGGCCAACTAATTAGATTGAGGAGAAACACTAAGAACTTGGAAGTATATCAGGAACAATCATTAGAATTGTGCAAAAGATTGGAGAAGAGGGGTTATGACCCACAATCTTTGAATGCAGCTAGGATTGAGATAGGTCTTTCCAAGAATAATTTGAGAGATCGAATTGACAGCAAACCAGGTGTACAACAAGGAGATGTTTTATTCACCACAGAATACACAAGGCAGTTTCCACACATAGTTAGGATTTTGAAAAGGAATTTGAAACTTTTGGAAACAGATGAGATATTGAAGGATATCATAGGAAACTGTAAATTTGTTTCTAAAAAACCTACAACATTAGCTAAGACATTAGCACCAAGTATGGTTATGAGAACCAGAGGTAGGGACACTTGGCTCTCCACAAAAGGTAATTACAAATGTGGAGGTAGAGGTTGCATGACGTGTCGTATGATAGACACAAATAAATAATTTACATCGATGGTTGCAAATATGATATTGACTTCTATGCTAACTGTAAGTCGACATTCGTGGTATACTTATTAGAATGTCTAATTTGCCATTGTCAATACGTTGGAAAAACGAGTAGACAGTTGGGCACGAGAGCGCGACAACATTTTAACGATGTTAAAAATTATAATCAGTACTCTAGCATAGCTCAACATTTTAATGGAGTGCACTTCACGAATGTCGGTGACTTTAGTATTCGAGCAATAGACAAAGCTATGACACCTATTAGAGGAGGAAATAGATTAAAAGTACTAGACAAGAAAGAACTATATTGGATATTCAAATTAAAAACTAGGGTCCCTCTAGGGTTAAACAAGGAATGGGATATAAGTTATTTTGTACAGTAGCCGATAGTTTTGTGAATAACAAGTTTTTACTCATTAGCTAATGAATACTCTTGTATGTATACTTATATATTATATATCATATATTCCCTTGGAACTGTTTAAACTATGCTTGTCTTTAACAGTTTGTCTATAACAGTTTAGCCCAATTGATTGTGCATCAGTGCCCTGTCTACACATATTTCCTTACATATTCTTATCTCCTAATATGTTCTTATATTCATCAATATATACATATATATATATTTCTCAAAAGTTTAATGTGTGTTTAGGATTAATATTTATGTAATCTGTTATCTTGGAATGATATTACATTGCATATCTGAATGGTGTATATGACAGTTCTACATCAAGGATTATTTAGTGTTTAAAGTATTTGTATGTGTCTTCACACTAACTCATTTCTTTCTGATACTGATATAGCCCTGATATATGCTATGATTGATTGCAGTGTTATATATATATTTCTCATCTAAGATAGGATGATAGCTAGACTAGGAAAAACAAATTGTTAAAACATTGAGGTTTTTATATTTATATTTGCTCTCTGATTTCTTCCCTTTTTCATTGAATACGGCTGTTGTTTTTGGTGGTGAGCAGTTTGAATAATAGAAGTAATATAGTCTGATATATGATGTCTTTGCATCTTCTGAATATGCGGCCATTAGCATGCACACTTCTTTAGTGGTTTATTGCTTGCTCTGTTTGAACAAGAGAGGAAAATGTTTGGCTTTGGCTGACAGTCCATATTTGTTGTGTGCATGCTGTTGCATGCATAGGACGAAAATCCAATAGTCAAATGAGTAATGTAATCTATCTGCTTATGATACTCTGTATACTGTTACCTGGATTGGTGCAACTCACTCTGAAATGGCCTATCTGCTTAATAGAATACTTAGTATTAGTTTAAAAATAGCACTGTGAATGTGATGTACTTAAGTTCTGTTTTTACTTGTTGACATTATTTTTAAATTGAAGTATGGGCAAGTGTGAGGGCAATTATTGCCCAATATAAGGATGGAGTGTGTACATGTGCATTATGTCTCTGATGAAGCGCCACTAGAGGGCGGGAAACGCGTCAGACACCTTTTTTCTGTGTTTGTAATGAAGTTTTGTCTTATGCAATACATTTGCTAAGTTCCAGCATTGATACTGTGTGTGGCTCTTCTATTGCTTGCTTGCAACTCTGATCTGGCTGCACTGTGCCTTATGAACCTTGTGTGATTTATTTATTTCAACCTCCTTTCTTATTCATTCTGCCACTGTTGCCCCAATTAAACTACTGTAAAGTCATATTCTTACAAATGTTTAATAGGATTTACATTTAGTTATTGTATAAAAAGGTTTTATTATGTTTTTTTTTTCTTAGAAAATTGTGGTGTTCTCTAGGGTTGCCATCTGTTTTCTACACAAATACTAGATAACCAGTAATTAACTAGGCACAATGGTACATGGGGGTCACACAATGCTCCCCCAAAACCTCAGCCCCCACTTTTGATCTCACAATGAATTTTTCTCATAACTAAGCAGACATTTTACCCCTTGGCTGCCAGCAACATAAACCTCAATAATGTTACCTCTTTGCCTGCCAGTAAGACTTGTAAATGGAAGTGATTTGGCCGCTCACTTCTTTCAGCTCCATATCTGTAATGAGTTTGGGCATAGGAGGCCTTTTACATTTAGCTAACACTCAGGGACTTTAAAAAAAAGGACAATTTAGGTGTCCAGTATTTTTGTGAAGATTTTACTGGACAGTTTACTAAAATACTGGACTGTCTGATTGAATACTGGACATCTGGAAAACCTAATTATACACCAGTGTTGAAGAACTGCAGCTGATTACGGCTGGATTACGAGTGGTGTGTTAACTGTTGCGCCTGAGCAATAAGGGGTTTATTGTGACTCTTTGCGCTCGTTGCAAGTAGCACACGCATTACAAGTTGAAAGTAATTGCTTGAGTGCAATTGAATTTAATGCATGTCTGGATTGTGCTACTTCAGAGATCTGCTTGGTTAGCAGGTCTGCTTAACAAAAAAGCATCAGAAATAAATGTGTCAATACAGTTACACTCATAATAAAACTGTCTGGTAAAAATTATTTAAAAAAATATTGCATAAAAAAGTTATAAGGGTTCAAAAAAATGATGTCACAGGCAAAAGACTTAAACATAGCGATACATACATTACATATACATAAATATGTATGTTTATATGTGTGTACATAAGCATTTATATATGTATATATGTATTTGAAGACTTACAGTATATACACATATAAACACATAAATACGTATGTACACACACACACACACATACATATATATATATATATATATATATATATATATATATATATATATATGTATATATAACTGCATTGGAGCCCTTTGCAGTTAAGTAGCTGAAAACATGTAAAATCATATTATACAGTATTATACAACTATGTATTTACTGTAAATATTTCACATTTCAGTGTTCTTAGATATTCCTAAATGTATATTTATACACACACATATATATATATATATATATATATATATATATATATATATATATATATATATATATATATATATATATATGGAAAAAAGGGAGGTTTAATCCAGCGCAAAAGGACTATGGTGGAACATCAATAATAAAACATCAAATAAGGAAACAATGTTGCTGAAAGTTCAATGCTTTGTTACTTTGTAGCAGAGAGAGATATATACAATGTCTTAAAGGTAGGCAGAAGAAATTAGGTAGAACTTGCAGCAAACAATATCAGATGAAATTCCTACTTACAAAAACAAAACTGAATCATATGAGGTAAGGATGTGGCAGAGCGGAGGAGAGGGTGTCACCCACACACGAAACTATGATCCTGATGTCCAATTTGAGGGGACAGCTTCTCACCGCTTTGCTGGAATAAATTCTCTATTTTTCTTGAATGGATCCTGTGCTTGTATAATCTGTAGCGTTGCTTCAAAGAATGATCCCTTTAGTTCACATCCCTGGAAACTTCTCCTTGGGCAGTGTGTGACATAAGGGAAGACACAAAATTCACCATAAAAGTGTAAAATAGTTTTAATACAAAACACAAGCACAAAACAATGGAACACTTACAAAATCAAACCTCAATCATATATGAGGTATGTCAAAAGTTTGATACCATGGATTAGAGTGCCCAAAATAAATATAATCTTGGAACATGGACGAAATGTATAAGACACCGGGTGACCCGCTTGATTCCTGACGCGTTTCAAAGTCAAACAGACTTCTTCATCAGAGGATAGGCGAGTGTATAGATTCCCGGTTTGTATGTTCCAATATTTAACAGGCGGGTCTCTACGGCAGTCCGATCCCCCATTGGTTGAATGCAAAACATGTGATCGTTGCTTGGCCAATAAATGCGGGTGTAGACAAAAGCCGGCCAACTTGAATATGATTTTCAAGGTCCGTATCACGTGATCTGGCTGTCATAGATGCTCATACTTTCATAGACTGTTTACAGCCAACAATTTGTTCATAGACCTCAAAGAGTCACTGCCGGACAATGCATAATTTTTTCCTTAACGACTATATACAAAAGATGCAGTAAAAACCTTGCTAGTAATACGGTTAAATACACATGGGGGGATCTAATTTCAACCCGTGCTAATGTGAAAGAGTTTGTACGATCTCTATATTCTGTATATAAGAATGTTAGCTGCAGGTTATCATTAAAAAAAAACACTATTACATATTACAAAACAAATAACAAATCTGAAATAAGAAATTCTGTTACAGATCTATTTTAATAAATCACTCCTGTTTAAACTTAAAAATTCATACTTAAGTTCGAAGCACCCACTAATTTAAACTATGATATAAACAAAACAAAGTATACTCAGAGGCAACTGTAACTGATACAATATATATAGCTAAGACCCCTAAAATACAAACAAATGTATAGAAAGGTGCTGTACAAAAGGTTAAAAACAAAACCGCTATTAAACTTGTTTTTAAATACTCTTAAAAAAATGTTTGTATAAAGCAGGAGATATATATATAGTTAAAAATGGTAAAAATAATATAAACATACATCCCACACCAGTTTCTATTGTAATCTATAATTTCTGAGGTATCTCAGATATCTTTATTGAGACCTGATGGTTTAAGTGTGTTAAAGTAGAGTCAAAAGGATTCGGCCCTTTCGTTGGAGCAAAGTTAAGTCCTTTCTTAAGAATCTCTGCTTCTTTGTCACTCAGGGGATATTTAGATAAGTTAAAGATCTTAATTAATTGTCCTGTTTCTCTTTCTTTTTGAGTTTGTGTTTAACCAGATTTCTTCCTCTCTTTCCCCTTCTTGTTCTTTTCTGTTTCTGTTGTTCTCTACTAGCCATTGCGGTTTGAATCGAATCTTTGAGTCTTCGAAGTCTCTTTTTATTACATACGGAATCTCTGTAGAATTTTGAAAAGTCTGTTTTCCCCCTCTCTGTCTTTGTTCTAAAAAGATCTCCTTGGGGTAAAATCAGTTTTATTTGTATTATTAAAGTGACCTTTATTTCCAGTATTATTTTTTACCCTATGTTGATAGCTATTTGAGGAGAACTGTCTATAGAAGTATGGGGCCTAAAATTATTTTGTTCAGTAGTGATTGCGAGATCTATTTGGTTGTCTATTAACCTCTTCGTTACTAAAATACCTGCTTTAATTATATGTTTTTGAATTTACATTTTTGTCCCCCCTTTGTTGTCCCTGTGTGGAGCATTATAGTTAGAACTTCTCCTATTTTCTTGATTTCTTTTATCTAAGACTTCTATAGGAGCTTTATATATATAGATTTGACAATGTCATCTTTATTAGGTTTCTATATGATTTCACCTACAAGTGGAATTATAAGAAGTTGTAGGCACTTCTATTTCATCTTCCCACGTGTCATTTTTATTCTCCCCATTGCTACTATAATTTTGATCTTGTTCTGAATTATTGGTTTTCTCGAACAGGTCTCTTAGAAATGTATTTTTCTTTATAGCTTCTACTATCAATTCAAATGTATTAATTCTACTTTTATTTTCTTCATCTAGATCTAGATTAGCGCTCTTAATCTAGCCCTAAATCATTTCAATTATATGTATGAAGAGTGCACTTAACCCCAGTAACCTTTTTCCCATTATTCTTTATTATTTTCCTCGGTTGTGTACATAATCAGTTAAACTATGGGGTGGTAGCACCTGGTAATAAGAATATTATTTACAGGCACAGTGCTAGTCAATATTCATTTATATTAAATATGATATGTTCAGAATCTGATTAGCTCAAGAAGTGCAGCAGTTTCCAAGTAATAAGGACAGTTATTGCTCTCTATAGAAGCTGCTATTACTTTAACCAATCAGAAGAGTAAGCAGTGAAACCACTTATTTTCAATACTAATTATTGATCAATCATATGTTTCATTATCTACAAATAGAGGCTAAGGGGCATATTTATCAAGCTCCGAATGGAGCTTGATGCGCCGTGTTGGGCTCGCCAGAAACAGCAGTTATGAAGCAGCGGTCACAAAGACCGCTGTTCCATAACCTGTCCTCCTGCTCTGAGCAGTTGGACAGACATCGCCGGAAATCAACCCGATCGAGTATGATCGGGTTGATTGACACCCCCTGCTGGCGGCCCATTGGCCGCGAGTCTGCAGGGGGCGGCGTTGCACCAGCAGCTCTTGTGAGCTGCTGGTGCAATGCTGAATACGGCAAGCGTATTGCTCGCCGTATTCAGCGAGGTCTATCGGACCTGATCCGCACTGTCAGATCAGGTCCGACAGACCTTGATAAATAGAGGCCATTATCTTTATAAAATTGAGAACAAGGAGCCGAACATAAAAACAAGGAGCTTGAATTTATTATGTGTGCTGTGTCTTCATCGCCACTGTTCAGAGGTGATATGTAAAGTGTTTTTTTTATTTTAAAGTTGGTTTGTTTTTAAATATTTTGGTTGTAGTTGTAGACTATGTAGGTATGCGGATCATGCATGTCTGCTTCCTTTGCACACACTATTTTATTGATAAATTGTGAGGAGAGAAACCACAGGAGGGAGGTCATATGACTGCAAGCTTTCTTCTACTTGTGTCCCAGGGGTATCTAAATAGCATCAAGGTCGGAGGAGCAGCCTATTGCTTGTAGTCTGCCCTCCCAATCAGTCTCTTAGCCAAATATTCCTTGTTTCCCCGAAGTGTCACAGAATGACAAATGTAAAAATCACAAGGTATATGGAGAAGATAGAAAAAGGCTGAATAAACATTTGGGAATTGTCTGTAGTTGATTTGTGTTTGGATGGTGAAACAGGAGAACATTTGCACAATAACACATGCAGAGACTCTACATTTTGAAACTATATTGAAATTTGGAAATTGTCTCACTCCTACATCCATATAACTTACAGTAAATGTCAGTAAGCATGTGGTTCCCGTAGTAAAAATGCTTAAAGGGATATTGTTTTTTTATGTCATGCATAGGAAAGAGTGACACACTTATTTTGCCTCAAAAATGTTAAAGGGACATTGTACACTAGATTTTTCTTTGCATACATGTTTTGTAGATGATCTATTTATGTAGCCCATCTGGTAGTTTTTTTATAAAAATGTATAGTTTTGAATACATATAAAATAATGTACTTTTTATAAATTACATTATCCTGTAAGTGAAGAACATTGGAATGGGAAATATGCACAGTAAATATACAGTAAAAAACATAAATACATATGTACATACATCTATACATATATATATGTATACATACACATATTTAGACATGTGTATGTATGCTTATATATACGTTAAAGCCCTTTGCAGCCTTTTTTGTCAAACACCTTATTCCATGTATCTTTAAACTTTAATATATATTTTTTTAAATAATTTTTATCAGATAGCGTATTTATGTTGTGTTTAATGCAACTTCTACTCTTTATGCAATGGCCTCTAGTTATGAAGCTCCGTACGTACCTGCCTTCGCCGGCCCCAATACGCTCGCCTAAGCTCGCCTCACATCGCTGCCGCGGACCTGAATACGCTCGCCAAAGTTATCAAAAAATCTGTCAAAAAGCCACGCACCAAGAACGCGGCGATGAGCAGCGGACTGTGATAGTTATCAATCATCAATCTCGCTGCTCTTCGGCTTTTTTACAGCTTTATTCATACCCCTGTCACTAAGCACTCACACTATACTATACTGTTCTACCCCCTATACCGGCGCCCCCGGAGCCCCCCGCAACTAAATAAAGTTATTAACCCCTAAACCGCCGCTCCTAGACCCCGCCACAACTATAATAAATATATTAACCCCTAAACCGCCACCGCTCCCAGACCCCGCCGCAACTATAATAAATATGCTAACCCCTAAACCGCTGCTCCCGGACCCCGCCACCACCTACATAATACCTATTAACCCCTATCCTCCCCCCCCTATACCGCCGCCACCTATAATAAATTTATTAACCCCTATCCTGCCCCCCTACACCGCCGCCACTGTAATAAAATTATTAACCCCTAAACCTAAGTCTAACACTAACCCTAACACCCCCCTAACTTAAATATTAATTAAATAAATCTAAATAATAGTACTCGTATTAACTAAATTAATCCTATTTAAAACTAAATACTTACCTATAAAATAAACCCTAATATAGCTACAATATAACTAATAATTACATTGCAGCTATTTTAGGATTTATTTCTATTTTACAGGTAACTTTGTATTTATTTTAACTAGGTACAATATCTATTAAATAGTTATTAACTATTTAATAGCTACCTAGTTAAAGGAAATACAAAAATGCTTGTAAAATAAATCCTAACCTAAGTTACAAATACACCTAACCCTACACTATCAATAAATTAATTAAATAAATTAACTACAATTACCTACAATTAAATACAATTAGATAAACTAAACTAAATTACAAAAAAAACAAATACTAAATTACAGAAAATAAAAAAATATTACAAGAATTTTAAACTAATTACACCTAATCTAAGCCCCCAAATAAAATAAAATAAACCAGCTCTTTTACCAGCCCTTAAAAGGGCTTTTTGCGGGGCATGCCCCAAAGTAATCAGCTCTTTTGCCTGTAAAAAAAAATACACCCCGCAACATTAAAACCCACCACCCACATACCCCTACTCTAACCCACCCAAACCCCCCTTAAAAAAAACTAACACTAACCCCCTGAAGATCTCCCTACCTTGAGTCGTCTTCACCCAGCCGGGCCGAAGTCTTCATCCGATGGGGCAGAACAGGACATCCAGACCGGCAGAAGTCTTCATCCTATCTGGGCAGAAGAGAAAATCCGGACCGGCAGACATCTTCATCCAAGCGTCATCTTCTATCTTCATCCATCCAACGAGGAGCGGCTACATCTTCAAGACCTCTGGCATGGAACATCCTTCTTCACCGACGACTACCCGACGAATGAAGGTTCCTTTAAGTGACGTCATCCAAGATGGCGTCCCTCCAATTCTGATTGGCTGATAGGATTCTATTAGCCAATTGGAATTAAGGTAGGAAAAATCTGATTCGCTGATGCAATCAGCCAATCAGATTGAAGTTCAATCCGATTGGCTGATCCAATGAGCCAATCGGATTGAACTTCAATCTGATTGGCTAATAGCATCAGCCAATCAGATTTTTCCTACCTTAATTCCGATTGGCTGATAGAATCCTATCAGCCAATCGGAATTCAAGGGATGCCATCTTGGATGACGTCACTTAAAGGAACCTTCATTCGTCGGGTAGTCGTCGGTGAAGAAGGATGTTCCGCGCCGGAGGTCTTGAAGATGGAGCCGCTCCTCGTCGGATAGATGAAGATAGAAGATGCCGCTTGGATGAAGATGTCTGCCAGTCCGGATGTCCTCTTCTGCCCGGATAGGATGAAGACTTCTGCCGGTCTGGATGTCCTCTTCTGCCCCATCGGATGAAGACTTCGGCCTGGCTGGGTGAAAACGACTCAAGGTAGGGAGATCTTCAGTTGGTTAGTGTTAGTTTTTTTAAGGGGGGTTTGGGTGGGTTAGAGTAGGTGTATGTGGGTGGTGGGTTTTAATGTTGGGGGGGTGTATTTTTTTTTACAGGCAAAAGAGCTGATTACTTTGGGACATGCCCTGCAAAAAGCCTTTTTAAGGGCTGGTAAAAGAGCTGATTACTTTTTAATGTAGAATAGGGTAGGGACTTTTATTATTATTATTTTTTAAAATATTATTAGGGGGCTTAGATTAGGTGTAATTAGTTTAAAATTCTTGTAATATTTTTTTATTTTCTGTAATTTAGTGTTTTGTTTTTTTTGTAATTTAGTTTAGTTTATTTAATTGTAGTTAATTTATTTAATTAATTTATTGATAGTGTAGTGTTAGGTGTATTTGTAACTTAGGTTAGGGTTTATTTTACAGGTAATTTTGTATTTCTTTTAACTAGGTAGCTATTAAATAGTTAATAACTATTTAATAGCTATTGTACCTAGTTAAAATAAATACAAAGTTGCCTGTAAAATAAAAATAAATCCTAAAATAGCTACAATGTAATTATTAGTTATATTGTAGATATATTAGGGTTTATTTTATAGGTAAGTATTTAGTTTTAAATAGGATTAATTTAGTTAATAAGAGTACTATTATTTAGATTTATAGTAGTGGTAGTAGTTTGATAACTACCAAAAGTAGTCAGATTGTGCCAAACTTGCGTTCGGAACATCTGGAGTGACGTAAGCATCGTTCTGTGTCGGACTGAGTCCGGCGGATCGAAGCTTACGTCACTATATTCTACTTTTGCCGGGCAGTAGGACTTGATAACTAAGGCGAATCAGCCTCGCCACAAATACGCTGCTGAATTCCAGCGTATTTGTGGTTGACGGCTTGATAACTAGAGGCCAATGTCTCAAGTCGCACTTACCCAATAAGTGTAAATCATATATATATATATATATAATATATATATATATATATATATATTATATATATATATATATATACATACAGTCGTATGCAAAAGTTTAGGCACCCCTGACAATTTCCATGATTTTCATTTATAAATAATTGGGTGTTTGGGGACTGGGATGGCCATTCCAGAACATTGTACTTGTCCCTCTGCATAAATACCAGAGTAGATTTTGAGCAGTGTTTTGGGTCATTGTCTTGTTGAAATATCCAGCTCCGGCGTAACTTCAACTTTGTGACTGATTCACTCAACATTATTCTCAAATATCTGCTGATATTGAGTGGAATCTATGCAAACCTCAACTTTAAAAAGATTCCCAGTACTGGGACTGGCCACACAGCCCCACAGCATGATGGAACATCTACCAAATTTTACTGTGGCTAGCAAGTGTTTGTCTTGGAACGCTGTCTTCTTTTGCTGCCCCTTGTTCTGACCAAATAACTCAATCTTTGTTTCATCAGTCCACAGCACCTTCTTCTAAAATGAAGCTGGCTCGTCCAAATATGCGTTTGCATCCCTCAAGCTACTCTGTTTGTGTCGTGTGTGCAGAAAAGGCTTCTTCCGCATCACTCTCCCATACGCTGAATTGTTGAACGATGCAAAGTAACACCATCTGCAGCAAGATGATGTTGTAGATCTTCGGAGGTGGTCTGTGGACTGTTTTTGACCATTCTCACTATCCTTTGCCTTTGCCTCTCTGATATTTTACTACTGGCCTTAACAAGAACTGTGTCTGTGGTCTTCAATTTCCTCACTATGTTCCTCACAGTGGATACTGACAGCTTAAATCTCTGCGATAGCTTTTTGTAGCCGTCCCCTAAACTATAATGTTGAACAATCTTTGTTTTCAGGTCATTTGAGAGTTGCTTTGAGGCCCCCATGTTGCCACTCTTCAGAGGTGAGTCAAAGAACAACAACTTGCAATTGGCCACCTTAAATACCTTTTCTCATGATTGGATGCACCTCTCTATGAAGTTTAAGGCTTAATGAGCTCACCAAACCAATTGTGTGTTCCAATTAATCAGTGCTAGGTAGTTACAGGTATTCAAATCAACAAAATGACAAGGGTGCCCAAATTTATGCACCTGTCTAATTTCGTTTTGATGCATATTGCATATTTTCTGTTAATTCAATAAACCTCATTTCACTACTGAAATATTACTGTGTCCTCCAGTTATTTGATAGATCAAAATGAAATTGCTGATCCAAACACCCAATTATTTAAAAATGAAAATCATGACCATGGAAATCGTCAGGGGTGCCTAAATTTTTGCATACGACTGTATATATATATATATATATATATATATATATATATATATATATATATATATAACAGTCAATGGGAATTTGCACTCTAACCTCCAAAACAGCTTACCAGGGTGACAGGAACTTTGAGAAAATATGCAATGATGAAGATCCGCACTCTCTGGACTTTTCAAAGTGAATAATTTATTATAAACTGTGACATTTTGGGGATCAAACTCTCCCCTTCATCAGACCATAACTATGTATTTATGAATAAATAGAAAAAAGAAATTCTATGTAAAGAACTTTGGAATGTGAAATATTAATATTTTATGTCGGGTTAGAGCACTTGAGAACATGCAATTGGGTTTGTGCATGAGTAGGGTTTTTTCCAGTTTTTTTGCTCCATTGAGTTCTATGGGGGAATGCATTATCAAGTGTGTGATATTGTTTTTTTACTCGCATTGGGTTAGCGAAAACAGTTTATTTTCAACTTTTAATACGAGCGCTACCCGACACATGCAAAAAGCGTACATCTAGCTGAGTTAACACTCGAGCGGGAGCGTTAAATACCACTCCACTTGTAATCTGACCCTTATTCGCCACATGTTACTTAATTTAAAAGATTTTAAGAATGAGGTGTGGAGAGTTCATCTGATGTAAGTTTATGCTTGTACCTGTTTTCCGCATATTCATCCTCCTTTAATACTATAGTCTTGTTGCAAAGCTTTAAATCTGAAGTTAACTTTATGAATTAGTCATCACCATTCAGACTGGATTATCCTACAAGCCGAGATATGCCCTTCAAATCTTTATGTATTCATTCTCCCAACTGACATACTACTAGATATTGTTGTTTCATGTCTGTATTTATATTTGATTTCCTCAAAAAAAAATTACATAAAAAGGAAAGAAAAAGAGATTAGTCTCTCACACTATGCAAATGATCTCCTGTTTATTAGAATCACTACAAATCCTTCCTATTTCAATTAAATTGATTCCAATTTTTTGTTTGTTTTAAAGCTACAAGATAAATCCATATAAATCAGAAATTATTTATATATCTAAGGATAAAAACTTCCTTTTAAAGAAGTAACAGATTCATTTAAATATTTTAGTATACATTTTTCATTGTCTCCTGCAAAATGGTATGAACTAAATTTTAAAACACTAGTTGTAAAAATGAAAGAAGACCTAAAAAGATGGAAAACTTTTACTATTTCACTTTCTGACAAAGTTAATTTGGAAAAGATGATAATTTTTCCTAAATTGTTATATTTAATACAAAACTTACCACTATTTATTAAAAATAAATAACTAAAACTGTTAAAAGGGACAGTATACACTAATTTTCATATAACTGCATGTAATAGACCCTACTATAAAAAAGAATATGCACGGATACTGATCTAAAAATCCAGTATAAAACCTTTTAAACTTACTTAAAAGCTCCCAGTTTAGCACTTTTGATGAGGTTAGGCTGGGGCACCCACAGAAAGGGGCTGAGAAAGCAGGAAGGGCAGTCACTCCCACCTCCTTTGCATATGAAAAGACCCATTAGACAACCAGGAATCTGTAGACAGCAGTATTCATCTATAACTTTGGGGCTTGGTAAGGAGTCTGAAAATAAAAAATCAGGTTGATTTCTGTCTTCCGCCTCAGAGCAGACGGACAAGTTATGGAGCAGAGGAGCTTGATAATTCGTCCCCAGTATCTTAATAATTTGATATAAGAAAATGTCACAGATTGGTGTATTTGTATAAAATATTGATAGTATTGGATGGGAAAACACATTTGGATTATATAGCTGAATATTAGAATAGAAAACTAAGTACTGAATATGATGCATAGTTTGTTGAGTGCTTTTAGTTATATTCGGCAGCTTGGAGAGACTCTCAAGTCAGGTTATTATATGGATCTTATATTACCACCAGACACATATATAGAGATGGAAGAGCAATATCATTGAGGAATGTCCAAAATGTATGTTTCCTAATGCAGATTTATTGCATTTTTTTCTGGAGTTGCCCTAAATTTGGACAATTCTGGGGCAAAATTAGTAATTAGTTGACCAAAGTATTAAAGAATAAAGGGCCAGATTACGAGTGGTGCGCAGACAGTTATGCGCAAGTGAAACAGGGTTTATCGTGCGTCGGGTGTAGCGCTCGTAGTACAAGTTGAAAGTAAACGCGATTGCTTGAGCGCAATTGAAGTTAATGTGCATCGGGATATCACTTCTCAGAGTTCTGGTTAACTGTTTGGCGAAATAAAAAAGTGTCACAAAACACATCAAAAATACATTTGAAAGTACAGTTATACCCATAATAACACTATCTAATAAAAATTATTACAAAAAATATAGCACAAAAAAAGTTTGAAGGGCTCAAAGATATAAAGATATGTGTTCTCATGTGTGGTAAAAGAAAGGCAGGCAAAAGGCTTTAACATTGAGATACATACATATACATGTTTAAATATCTATTTGTATGTATATATATGTTTATATGTGTGTACGTATGTATTTATATGTGTATATATGTATTTACAGACATACTGTATATACACATATAAACACATAAATACATATGTATACATATATAGACATAAATAAGTGCATTGGAGCCCTTTGCAGTCAAGTAGATGAAAACATGAAAAAACATATTTATCCAATATTAATATTTAATAAAGTGTTATACTGTGTATTTATTGTAAAAAAATTCACATTCCAATGTTCTGCACATAGGGGAATATGTTCTATGTTTTTCTAAATAAATATTCCTATACTATACCTATATATATATATACAGTATATATATATATATATATATAATTATATATATATATATATATATATATATATATATATATAGGTATAGATATATAGTGTACCATAAAACCATCAGATATATGTAGAAATATGTATTTATGAATAAATAGAACATATTCTGCCATGTGAAGAACATTGGGATGTGAAATATTCACATTTTCATGTTGGGTTAGCGCACTTGAGAATAGGCAGTCGGGTTTGCGCAAGTAGGATTTTAGATATTTTCCACTTTCTCACTTTGGCCTTTTGCACTCATCGGGTTAGCATGTGAGCAGAAAAGTTTTACTTTCAACTTGTAATACGAGCGCTATCCAACGCATACAAAAAGCTTACTTCTAGCGGAGTTAGTGCGGGAGAGCGTTAAATGCTGCTCCACTTGGAAGGTATATTATTCCTGATAGATGGTAGAGAGGGATGAACTGATACAAGATTTATAAATACTGTCATTCTAGGGGTTATAAATAAAAAAAACATTTTTAATGTAAAATATTCAGGGTCCTAAATTGTCTAAAAGTGTAAATTATATTAGCTTGCAAATGATTATAGAGCTATTTTATATTTATAAAATATTAAAGTTAGTAATAAAAGATTTCTCCACAAATGGTTAAAATTTCTTACACCTCTTTTACAAAAGGTGGTTTAACAAATGTTGAACATGAATAGGGATTCCACTAATGTCAACTACCAATTGCCCAGACATAATTACAATCTTATGATACTATAAGAAGAGAAAATGATTTGAGAGGATTGTGTGTGTTTTGTTTTTCTTTCTTTCTCCAAAAATTTAAAGACGTCATAGGTTTAATGTTAATTTTTTTAGTTATTAACTTACTTTCTAGTTGCATCTAACAGAAGTAAAAGGTTTAACACGTTTCTGTATTATATTTTTGAGATATGTTATGCAAATTTGTTAACAATTATGTTTATGACATATGTCTGTTTTCTTTAGTGTTCAGTGTTCCTAAACCCCGCCTCTTAAAGGGATTTTTCTGCATACACCTTAAAGGGATTCTTTTCCAACATCTCCATTTTATTTAATGTTGATCTGTCCTTTGAACCTTCCAGACCCGTCTTTATTAAAATACATATTATATATATATCAAAATTCAGTACAGCAGGACCTCAATCTTTCAATAATGTGGCAGACATGTTTTTAAAAATTAACAGTTTTATTAATGTATTATATAAATATAAAACAATCTACAATCTTTATGCTATATCCTTCGGTTTGTTGTCAGCGACTTATACAAAAGTTTCCTAAACATCACACTAATCCAAATCAACCAATCCTGAACTTATATAAAAGGGGGTATACCTTTTCTAAGGGGGAAACCGTATACATTGAGTTTGACCTATAGGGGCCTATTTATGAAAGGCCTGTTGGACATGATCCGACATTGTGGATCATGTCCGACAGACCTCGCTGAATGCGGAGAGCATTACACTCTCCGCATTCAGCATTGCACTAGCAGCTCTTGTGAACTGCTAGTGCAACGCCGCCCCCTTCAGATTCGTGGCCAATGGGCCGCTAGCAGGGGATGTCAATCAACACGATCGTATTTGATCGAGTTGAATTGCTGCGATGTCTGTCCGCCTCCTCAGAGCAGGCGGACAGGTTATGAAGCAGCGGTCTTTAGATGGCGAGTCTGAAGGCTCACAGGAAACACAGGGCTTTAAGCTCCATACCGAGCTTGATAGATATGCCCCATTGTATCAATGTGGGATAAGGTTATAGAGTAGTGTATCAATGAATAAAATTCATAAATAATTTGAATAATCATAATAAGTAGTCAGGGTAAATTTAGGGGTCTTTATCAGGCAAAAATGTAAACCCGAACCTATTACTCCAAAAATGTACAATTAGTCATTGAAGAAGGGTTATAGATCTAGTTCTGCTTTTAGACCTAGAGGAGTTAAAGTACCTATAACAAAAATTATATTAGCCTCATGGTAACCTATAAGTCTTCCTCTATCCCCTTTTCTGCCAACTGCCTTTTCAGAATGGACAAGAGTTACATTAATACAAAGAGAGAGAGAGAATACAAATTGTTTAAAATTATGATTTATACGTTTTGTTTTTTCTTATCATATATATTTGAAAATGTTGCATTGTGTTTTTAAGGTAAAAAAACCTCTCTGACAAGTTTAAAGAGTAAATACAAACTTTCTACATAATTTCATAAAAAATATAAATAGCCTGGAAACTAAATGTGCTGCCAAAAATATTTTGCGTCTTGGTGTAAAATAACAGAAGTATGTAAAACATTTTTATTTTTACTGATGTTCTAAACTCCAACAATCCCCTGAAAAGTTAGCATTCACACACCCATTGGCTGTCTGGACCTGATTAAATTACATTCCACATTGTGTGGCAAAGAAAAAAGAAAACAACTTTATTGTTGCTCCAAAATCATTTTGAATATGAAGCCAATTACAGAGCCAAAAAGTTATTGTATTTGAATTTCTCGTGATACTGACTACACATAAAATACAGCTCTCTTGTTTAGGCTGGAAATAACATTGTTGCAATTACATTTGGTTGTCTTAAGCAATTTCGTTTATTTACTTAACTTTTTCCAATAATTTGTCATCAGTGGTTGACACAGGATGTTTGTCTGTCTCAGCAAAAAAGCTACCTTAAAGGGCATGTGAACATCATTTGTTAAATAACATTATTGTACAGTATGTGTACATTTTATAAATATCATAAGACCTTTGTAAATGCAAAATTTACCTATATTTTAACCCCCAACCAGCCTCTGGTTTACTTTTCATAGCCTGCCTGTCTTCGGTTGCTTTTTTTTTTAAACATTACAGGGTTGATCTTTCGGAGCCGATTATCTAAACTTCGACGGTTCTGATGTGGTTTTTCACGATAACCTTCGCAGGGGCTGCCTGATGTTGTTCCGATGTAGACACATTTAGCCCGGCATGAAAGGGTTAAAAATGAAATCCTGAATAAAAAAATAAACTAATTGCGCTTTCTGCATATAGTACCTTACAAATCACCTCTATTTTCGTAAACATGTTTTTTTTTTTATTAGGGTATTAAGTATTTTGTGTTTTTTGTCTCAAACTCAACACCTTTTGGTTTGCGAGAAAAAAAACGGAATCTGTAGGGTGAAATTGTTAAGATAATTATGCTTGGATTTAAGAGAAAATTTATACAACCCCATGGAATGCCTTTTAGCCCATTTTAAGATAAAACAACAATTACGCTTTGTATTTTGTACTTATAAGTACGTATTTCTATGTGTTTTTGCTTATCCAGTGTACTTAAATTACGATTTACACTGTGCATATTTAATAAAATATTTTCCTGTGTAATTTAAATGCAAATTTTACTTTTTTAATGAATAATTTTGTTACGATTTTTGATGCAATGTTTTCCTGCATATTTTTATATGAATGGTTAAATTATTCGTTTTAAGAAAATGTATAATGTACAATTTTCATTGTGCACTTTTGTAATGTATGCATCTCTTTCCTATATGAAAATGTAGTATACGCCCCTTAGTGACACACCCTGTTTTCAGGGTAAAAAGTGGCTTTAGATAATTCCACCAGGGAAATAGAAGTACTGGTGATTATTCTTAAATAATCTCGCTAGCCCAGAGACCTTTAGATTACTGGGCCCCTAATCACAATCCTCTTGATCCCACTGTTCACCTAAATGTAGCGAGTTCCCACGCTAGATAAAGCTGTCAGTCAACCTGGGAGCACCCAATCCCTATCTAGAAACACCCCAAACCACATCTAAAAATGCAACAATAGAATTTCTCAGCCCTGCTCATGGAAAATATAAACTGTTCAGCCTCAAACTCTGCTTACAACCTTCTGGTTCTTGGTAATATTATCAGGATGATTTGAGGTATGTAAGAGAGGGATGTTCTTAATTCAGTGAACAAACTAAGGGCAGGATCCAAACTCACAGCGTGCTAGAAATTCTAACACAAAATCTGTTACGAAAAGGGTAGGAATACTTTACAGGGATAGAACTTTGTTTTGCTGTTTTACTATCTCACACAGGTAAACCCCTTACACACAGATTTCCAAGTAAAATGGCCTGTAGGTCTTAAAGGGACAGTATACACCAATTTTCATTTAACTGCATGTAATAGACACTACTATAAATAAGAATATGCACAGATACTAATAAAAAAAACTCCAGTATAAACCCTTTTTAAAACTTACTTAGAAGCTCCTAAATTAGCACTGTTGATTAGGTTAGGCTGGGACACCTACTGAAATGGGCTGAGAAAGAAGGAAAAGCAGACCCCCCTGCATATGAAAAGACCCATTACACCAACAGGAGTAAGCATGAATCTTTAGACATCAGTATAGATCTAAAACTTCTCTGAAAGTCTGAAAACCAGCACAATGTTATTCAAAACTAAGCAAAACTATACATTTTTACAAAAACACTATTTATTTACCTTGAGCTCAGTTAGTGCTCAAGAACAATCCTTGTAATCGAGGCCTATGTAAATGAATTTTTCCAGATTTTATGGTTAAAGTGTTGAGGAATCTGTTAATGTATTACAAATAAAGATAATACTAATTATAATTATAAAATAATTACTCCTTCTTTTGCCATAACCTTATGATACCTGTTGAGTCCCCAAACTTGCGGCTAGATTACGAGTTTTGCTGTATGAGGGATGCGGTGCTAACCTGCACATTATTGTCACTGCTCACTTACCTACAGTGCTGGTATTACAGGTTTTCATAAACCCGGCGTTATTAGGCAAGAAGTGAGCGTAGAGCAAAATTGAGCTCCATACCGCACTCCAATACAGCGCTGCTTAAGTCAGCGGTGAGCTGGTTGTATGTGCTCGTGCACGATTTCCCCATAGACATCAATGCGGAGAGCCGGCTGAAAAAAAGCCTAACACCTGCAAAAAAGCAGTGTAAAGCTTCGTAACGCAGCCCCATTGATTCCTATGGGGAAAGTAGATTTATGTTTACACCTAACACCCTAACATGAACCCCGAGTCTAAACACCCCTAATCTTACACTTATTAACCTCCACTCTGCCACCCCCGACATCGCCGACACCTACATTATATTTATTAACCCCTAATCTGCTGCCCCCAACATCGCCGCCACCTACATTATACTTATTAACCCCTAATCTGCTGTACCTAACATCGCTGCCACTATACTAAAGTTATTAACCCCTAAACCTAACCCTAACACCCACTAACTTTAATATAATTAAAATAAATCTAAATAAAACCTACTATTAATAACTAAATAATTCCTATTTTAAACGAAATACCTGTAAAATAAACCCTAAGCTTGCTACAATATAACTAATAGTTACATTGTATCTATCTTAGGTTTTATTTTACAGGCAAGTTTGCATTTATTTTAACTAGGTTGAATAGTTACTAAATAGTTATTAACTATTTACTAATTACCTAGCTAAAATAAATACAAATTTACCTGTAAAATAAAACCTAACCTGTCTTACACTAACACCTAACCTTACTCTACAATTAAATAAATTACATTAATTAAATACAATTACCTAAATTACAAAAACAAACAAACAATAAATTACACAAAATAAAAACCAAATGATCAGATATTTAAACTAATTACACCTAATCTAATAGCCAACAACCAACCCCCCAAATAAAACCCTAACTAAAAAACCTAAGCTCCCCATTGCCCTGAAAAGGGCATTTGGATGGGCATTGCCCTCAAAAGGGCATTTAGCTCTATTGCTTCCCAAACCCTAATCTAATACTAAAACCCACCCAATAAACCCTTAAAAAAACTTAACACTAACCCCCGAAGATCTACTTACAGTTTTGAAGACCGGACATCTATCCTAAACGAAGCCGGGAGATTTACTCAACGAAGCGGCAAGAAGGCCTCAACGAAGCCGGGAGAAGTCTTCATCCAATCCGGCAGAAGTGGTCCTCCAGATGGGCAGAAGTCTTCATCCAGATGGCATCTTCTATCTTCATCCTTCCGACGTGGAGCGGCTCCATCTTCAAGACATCTGGCACGGAGCATCCTCTTCTTCCCAACGACTAACGACGAATGAAGGTTCCTTTAAATGACGTCATCCATGATGGCCTCCCTTGAATTCTATCAGCCAATCAGAATTAAAGGTGAAAAAATCCAATCAGCCAATAGGACTGAGTTTCAATCCTATTGGCTGATCCAATCAGCCAATAGGATTGAGCTTGCATTCTATTGGCTGTTCCAATCAGCCGGTCCGGTCTTCAAAACTGTAAGGGGATCTTCGGGGGTTAGTGTTAGTTTTTTTTAAGGGTTTATAGGGTGGGTTTTAGTTTTAGATTAGGGCTTTTGGGCAATTGAAAAAGAGCAATGCCCATCCAAATGCCCTTTTTAGGGCAATGGGGAGCTTAGGTCTTTTTATTTAGGATTTTATTTTGGGGGTTGGTTGTGTGGGTGGTGGGTTTTACTGTTGGGGGGGGTTGTTGTATTTTTTTTTGCAGGGAAAAGAGCTGATTTCTTTGGGGCAATGCCCTGCAAAAGGCCCTTTTAAGGGCTATTGGTAGTTTAGTTTAGGCTAGGTTTATTTTTTATTGGGAGGGGGGGGCTTTTTTTATTTTGATAGGGCTATTAGATTAGGTGTAATTAGTTTAAATATCTGATTATGTCTTTTTTATTTTTGTGTAATTTAGTGTTTGTTTGTTTTTTTGTAATTTAAGTAATTTTATTTTATTTAGGTAATTTATTTAATTGTAGTGTAAGGTTAGGTTTTATTTTACAGGTAAATTTGAATTTATTATAACTAGGTAGTTAGTAAATAGTTAATAACTATTTAGTAACTATTCTACCTAGTTAAAATAAATACAAACGTGCCTGTAAAATAAAAATAAAACCTAAGATAGATACAATGTAACTATTAGTTATATTGTAGCTAGCTTAGGGTTTATTTTATAGGTAAGTATTTAGTTTTAAATAGGAATTATTTAGGTAATGATAGTAATTTTTATTTAGATTTATTTTAATTATATTTAAGTTAGGGGGTGTTAGGATTAGACTTAGGTTTAGGGGTTAATAAATTTAGTATTGTGGCGGCGATGTTGGGGGCAGCAGATTAGGGGTTAATAACTGTAATGTAGGTTGCGGCGATGTTAGGGACAACAGATTAGGGGTTAATAATATTTAACTAGTGTTTGCGATGCGGGAGTGTGGCGGTTTAGGGGTTAATATGTTTATTCTAGTGGCGGTGATGTTGGGAGTGGCAGATTAGGGGTTAATAATTTTATATGAGACCGGGAGATGCGTAGCTTCAGGCTGACAGGCCAACTGATCCTCCAGACACCGGGTAAGCACTTACGGTGCCGTATGAAATATATCCGTAGGTAAGAGAGTATCTGGTGAACGGAAAGGTGCAGGCTTGGGGTAGGGACCAAGCAGTCCCAAATGCAGCAAGAGAACAAGAAAAAGCAGCACAAAATTATATTGCAAAAAATGGATGTTTAATCCAAAAATCCATAGCACATAACAACAACAACACACACAGGTATGGAGGTAAGAAAAAAGGGGCGTGTCCTTACGCGTTTCGTGCCGCAAGGCACTTAGTCATAGGATATTTGCTACTCACACACGGTCTGAATAAATACAAGTTTGCACCAATCACATACTCTACAAACCTGTAAACACCTGAACACATGTGATAGAAGTTAAAATAACACTAATCAGAAGGGTTTTACCTCAAATTAACACATTCATAACTGTAAAGAAAAAAAAATTAATAATATATATATTGCAAAGATATCAACAGTTTTTGGGATACACTACCTATAAATTACATGAAAACAGACAACCTATGATCTTCTTAAGTACTAGTGGTTAATATTGGAGGGGAAAACTTACTAATAATAATGAAGTATAATATGTGTCTACTTGTGATTTTGAACCTCACTGTTGAATACCTAAAATAATATCCAAAAATTAGTTAATTCCTATACGATATAGCTAATCATACCGTATTTACCCATACTTGTGTATAAATCTATATAGATTTTTAAATTTTAGATATTAAAGTTTTAAAATTTTAAAATTTTATTTTAGTGTTTGCGATGCGGGAGGGCCTCGGTTTAGGGGTTAATAGGTAGTTTATGGGTGTTAGTGTACTTTTTAGCACTTTAGTTATGAGTTTAATGCTAATGCTTTGTGGTGTAAAACTCATAACTACTGACTTTAGAATGCGTTACGAATCTTACGAATCTGAAATAAGGGGCAGTCTGCAGAGGCTTAGCTACAAGGTAATCACAGAGGCAAAAAGTATATTAATATAACCATATTGGCTGTGCAAAACTGGGGAATTGTTAATAAAGGGATTATCTATCTTTTTATACAATAAAGACATCTGGAGTAGACTGTCCCTTTAAATAGGTAAAGGTATAGGAGCTGTTTGGCTTGCTGATCACAAGAGAACATTTTACTGTACATTGTCACTTTAAATCTGTGCACTCTATGGGGTCTATTTATCAAGCTACGAATCGAGCTTGATGCCCAGTGTTTCTGGCGGGCCTTCAGGTTCACCAGAAACACAAGTTATGAAGCAGCGATCTAAAGACCGCTGCTCCATAACCTGTCCGCCTGCTCTGAGGCGGCGGACAGACATCTCCGGAAATCAACCAGATCGAATATGATCGGGTTGATTGACACCCCGATTGGCCGCGAATCTGCAGGGGGGGGGGGGGCATTGTACCAGCAGTTCACAAGAACTGCTGGTGCAATGATAAATTATCAATGTGCGGCGGACATGGTTCGCTATAGCGGATTCATCCGCACAATGATAAATTGACCCCTGAGGGGCCTATTTATCATCGGTCTGTCCGGCATGATCCGCTCTTGTGAACTGCTCGTGCAATGCCACCCCCTGCAGATTCGCGGCCAATCAGCCACTAACAGGGGGTGTCAATCAGCCCGATCGTATAGGATCGGGCGGATTGATGTCCGCAGCCTCCGAGCAGGTGGACCAGTTATAGAGCAGCGGTCTTAAGATTGAAACAGGGGCATCAAGCTCCATTCGAAGCTTGATAATTCGGCCCCTATATATTGGCTTAGCCATGGCAATAGCTTTTAGGCTAACTTTAATATGTATATATTTTTCTTAATTGGATTATTCTATTCTAATTTTTGTTTCTCAGAATATTACATCAACATTGAAAATATGTCATCTCCACTAGTATCACCAGCAGTTATTAACCACTTTTACCCTCAACAACCACATATATCTATCATCTGTTCAAACCATCAAAGGCTTCAAGCAAACATCCACACTTACCTGACCAACTACATGAAACTATTAAAGGGGTAGTCTAGTCAAAATTACACTTTAATGATTCAGATAGAGCATGCAATTTTAAGCAACTTTTTAATTCACTTAGGCCTAGATTTAGAGTTTGGCGGTAGCCGTGAAAACCAGCGTTAGAGGCTCCTATCGCTGGTTTTAGGCTACCGCCGGTATTTGGAGTCAGTCAGGAAAGGGTCTAACGCTCACTTTGCAGCCGCGACTTTTCCATACCGCAGATCCCCTTACGTCAATTGCGTATCCTATCTTTTCAATGGGATCTTTCTAACTCCGGTATTTAGAGTTGTGTCTGAAGTGAGCGTTAGAATTCTAACGACAAAACTCCAGCCGCAGAAAAAAGTCAGTAGTTAAGAGCTTTCTGGGCTAACGCCGGTTTATAAAGCTCTTAACTACTGTGCTCTAAAGTACACTAACACCCATAAACTACCTATGTACCCCTAAACCGAGGTCCCCCCACATCGCCGCCACTCTATTAAAATGTTTTAACCCCTAATCTGCCGACCGCCACCTACGTTATACTTATGTACCCCTAATCTGCTGCCCCTAACACCGCCGACCCCTATATTATATTTATTAACCCCTAATCTGCCCCCCTCAACGTCGCCTCCACCTGCCTACACTTATTAACCCCTAATCTGCCGAGCGGACCGCACCGCTACTATAATAAAGTTATTAACCCCTAATCCGCCTCACTTCCGCCTCAATAACCCTATAATAAATAGTATTAACCCCTAATCTGCCCTCCCTAACATCGCCGACACCTAACTTCAAGTATTAACCCCTAATCTGCCGACTGGAGCTCACCGCTATTCTAATAAATGTATTAACCCCTAAAGCTAAGTCTAACCCTAACACTAACACCCCCCTAAGTTAAATATAATTTAAATCTAACGAAATAAATTAACTCTTATTAAATAAATTATTCCTATTTAAAGCTAAATACTTACCTGTAAAATAAACCCTAATATAGCTACAATATAAAATATAATTATATTATAGCTATTTTAGGATTTATACTTATTTTACAGGTAACTTTGTATTTATTTTAACCAGGTACAATAGCTATTAAATAGTTAAGAACTATTTAATAGCTAAAATAGTTAAAATAATTACAAAATTACCTGTAAAATAAATCCTAACCTAAGTTACAATTAAACCTAACACTACACTAGCAATAAATAAATTAAATAAAATACCTACAATTATCTACAATTAAACCTAACACTACACTATCAATAAATTAATTAAATACAATTCCTACAAATAAATACAATTAAATAAACTAACTAAAGTACAAAAAATAAAAAAGAACTAAGTTACAAAAAATAAAAAAATATTTACAAACATTAGAAAAAAATTACAACAATTTTAAACTAATTACACCTACTCTAAACCCCCTAATAAAATAACAAAGACCCCCAAAATAAAAAAATGCCCTACCCTATTCTAAATTACAAAAGTTCAAAGCTCTTTTACCTTACCAGCCCTGAACAAGGCCCTTTGCAGATCGGAACAGCCAATAGAATGCGAGCTCAATCTGATTGGCTGATCGGATCAGCTAATCGGATTGAACTTGAATCTGATTGGCTGATTCCATCAGCCAATCAGATTTTTCCTACCTTAATTCAGATTGGCTGATAGAATCCTATCAGCCAATCGGAATTCGAGGGACGCCATCTTGGATGACGTCCCTTAAAGGAACCGTCATTCTTCAGTTGGACGTCGTCGGAAGAAGATTGATCCGCGCTGGAGGTCTTCACGATGGAGCCGGTCCTCATCGGATGAAGATAGAAGATGCCGCTTGGATCAAGATGGTTGCCGGTCTGGATCGCCTCTTCTTCCCGGATAGGATGAAGATTTTGGAGCCTCTTCTGTACCTCTTCAGCCGCCGGATGATGGATGTCTAGCCCCTGCTTGGGTTGGATGAAGATTTTGGAGCCAGGACCGATCGGTGTGATACCCGGCGAGGTGAAGATAAGGTAGGAAGATCTTCAGGGGCTTAGTGTTAGGTTTATTTAAGGGGGGTTTGGGTTAGATTAGGGGTATGTGGGTGGTGGGTTGTAATGTTGGGGGGGTATTGTATGTGTTTTTTTACAGGCAAAAGAGCTGAATTCTTTGGGGCATGCCCCGCAAAGGGCCCTGTTCAGGGCTGGTAATTTAGAATAGGGTAGGGCATTTTTTATTTTATTAGGGGGCTTAGAGTAGGTGTAATTAGTTTTAAATTGTTGTAATTTTTTTCTAATGTTTGTAAATATTTTTTTATTTTTTGTAACTTAGTTCTTTTCTATTTTTTGTATTTTAGTCAGTTTATTTAATTGTTTTAATTTGTAGGAATTGTATTTAATTAATTTATTGATAGTGTAGTGTTAGGTTTAATTGTAGATAATTGTAGGTATTTTATTTAATTAATTTATTGATAGTGTAGTGTTAGGTTTAATTGTAACTTAGGTTAGGATTTATTTTACAGGTAATTTTGTAATTATTTTAACTATTTTAGCTATTAAATAGTTCTCAACTATTTAATAGCTATTGTACCTGGTTAAAATAAATACAAAGTTACCTGTAAAATAAATATAAATCCTAAAATAGCTATAATATAATTATAATGTATATTGTAGCTATATTAGGGTTTATTTTACAGGTAAGTATTTAGCTTTAAATAGGAATAATTTATTTAATAAGAGTTAATTTATTTCATTAGATTTAAATTATATTTAATTTAGGGGGGTGTTAGGGTTAAAGTTAGACTTAGCTTTAGGGGTTAATAAATTTATTAGAGTAGCGGTGAGCTCCTGTCGGCAGATTAGGGGTTAATACTTGAAGTTAGGTGTCGGCAATGTTAGGGAGGGCAGATTAGGGGTTAATACTATTTATTATAGGGTTATTGAGGCGGGAGTGAGGCGGATTAGGGGTTAATACATTTATTATTGCAGCGCTCAGGTCCGGTCGGTAGATTAGGGGTTAATAAGTGTAGTTAGGTGGAGGCGACGTTGGGGGCGGCAGATTAGGGGTTAATAAATATAATATAGTGGTCGGCGATGTTAGGGCAGCAGATTAGAGGTACATAGGGATAATGTAGGTGGCGGGGGTGTACGGAGCGGCAGATTAGGGGTTAAAAATAATATGCAGGGGTCATCGATAGTGGGGGTGGCAGATTAGGGGTTAATAAGTGTAAGGTTAGGGGTGTTTAGACTCGGGGTACATGTTAGAGTGTTAGGTGCTGACGTGGAAGTGTTTCCCCATAGGAAACAATGGGGCTGCGTTAGGAGCTGAACGCGGCTTTTTTGCAGGTGTTAGGTTTTTTTTCAGCTCAAACAGCCCCATTGTTTTCTATGGGGGAATCGTGCACGAGCACGTTTTTGAAGCTGGCCGCGTCCGTAAGCAACTCTGGTATCGAGAGTTGCAGTGGCGGTAAATATGCCTGTACGCTCCCTTTTTGGAGCCTAACGCAGCCATTCTGTGAACTCTCAATACCAAAGGTATTTAAAAGGTGCAGCCAGAAAAAAGCCAGCATTAGCTACGCGGGTCGTTACCGACAAAACTCTAAATCTAGGCATTACTAAGCTTATGAGCCTGTCCATTTTTGGTTCAGCACCTGGGTAGCGCTTGCTGATCGGTTACTTCATTTAGACACCAATCAGAAAGTGCTACCCAGGTGCTGAACCAAAAATGGGCCGGCTCCTAAGCTTACATTCTTGCTTTTTTAAATAAAGATACCAAGAGAATGAAGAAAAATTGATAATAGGAGAAAATTAGAAAGTTGTTTAAAATTGCATGCTCTATCTAAATCATAAAAGTTTAATTTTTACTAGACTATTACTTTAAATCACCCACACATCTGGGGGCCGATTTATCATGACCCGAATTGGTCCAAATGTAACTGTTTCTGGGCAAGCTTTTAGGCTTGTGAAATGTTAAATGCCAACAGCGTATGCTACAGCGGATCATGTCCGCCAGACATTGATAAATCTGCCCCATAATCTGTAATCCACAACTCTCAAATCAACAGAATCTCCTGATAATAATCTTTTCACAGAAGTTTAGTCTATTTGCAGCTCAGTAGGGGAGGAACAAAGGTATCAGCATGCTTCACTAGAGTTGCCAGGTAGGACCCAGACAGTGTAGGTTTTCATTTGTGTGTCCGGGTTTGAAGCTGAGTCAGGCCCGAACATACAAATGTCAGGGTTGGTGGGAAACAGCCACAGCCAAAAAGGTGACATTGTGCACATTCCTACAGTTTTCTCTCTCTTGCATGTGTGTGTCAGTGTGGGAGTCAGTCTGTGTGTCTAAGTATCTTTGTGTTTTATAGACAGTGTGTGTTTGTGTTTGTCATTGTCTTTCTGTATCTACAGTATGAGTCTGTAGGGTTATATTTAACAAGCAGTGGATGCTGCAATCTTCCCCTTGTAGTTTCCAGATCACTGGAAACAGGAGTTAAGAACCAGGGGTCGTAAGACCACTGCTCCTTAACTCGTCTGCCACTTCTGAGGTGGCGGACAACAATCATCCCAATCAGATACGATCAGGATGATTGACACCCCCTGGTAGCATCCGATTGGCTGTGAATCTGCAGGGGCGGCATTGCACAAGAATTTCACTAGAAATGCTTGTGCAATAATAAATGCCGACAGCGTATGCTGCTGGCATTTATCGATGTCCGGCCCGCACAATGATAATTTGGCCCCTATATGTGAAAGAGAGGGTATTTGAGTGTGTATGTGAATGTGTGTTAGTGTGAGAGATTGTTAATGTCTTTGAGTATGTGTGTGGGTATGAGTGTCTTTGTGTGTGAGAGAGTGTGTAAGAGAGTATCTGTGTGTTTAGCGTGTTAGAGTGTGTGTGTGTGTGTTAGTATGTGAGAATTTGTGTGTGTGGGTTAAAGTGTGATAATGTGTGTGTGAGTGTATGTTAGTGTGTGAGTGTGTGTAAGAGAGTGAGATTGTGTGTGTGAGTGTTAATATTTATGTGCAAGTTTGTGTTTATTTGAGATTTACAGAAAAAAATGTGTTGTGCTGTTAACGGCGCAAGAGTTTTTGGGTTTGAACCGAACTAAAGGTGGCAACCATATGTTCCACAGCAGCAATATATTATAGTACACAACAGGAGACACTCAAACACCTAGTTGTGGACCTTGCCAAACCATACAGTTCACCTCTCTCATAGCCAGATTGCTTAAGGTAAATAAACACAATCAGGCTTAAAGGGACAGTCAACACCAGAATTTTTGTTGTTTTAAAAGATAGATAATCCCTTTATTACCCATTCCCCAGTTTTGCATAACCAACACAGTTATAATAATACACTTTTTACTTCTGTGATCAACTTGTTTCTAAGCATCTTCTGACTGCCCCCTGATCACATGACATTTTATTTATTATCTATTGACTTTCATTTTAGCCAATTAGTGCAGTGTCTGCCACAATCCACGGGTGTGCTCACAATGTTATCTATAGGGTTTACCTGAACTAGCTCTCCCCTGCTGTGAAAAGCAAATACAAAAGCATGTGATTAGAGGCGGCCTTCAAGGGCTTAGAAATTATCATATGAGCCTTCCTAGGTCTAGCTTTCAAATAAGAATACCAAGAGAACAAAGCAAAATTGGTGATAAAAGTAAATTGGAAAGTTGTTTAAAATTACATGACCTATTTGAAAAATGAAAGTTTTTTTTGGACTTGACTGTCCCTTTAATTGAAGATCTATCCATTGCTCTAGCATCCTTCCTATTTTCTGCATAATCAGTGACTTTATCTGTTTGATCTTACTAGCTGTTATTCTCATGACACTTTTTAATCTTATAATATTGTTTCCTTACCCTTCTTCAGATTTTTCTACATTATCAGTGACTTTGACTCTGAAACAGTAGGTAATATTAATACCTCCTTATCTCATCTCATTTTAAAAAAGATGCCACAGCCAAGGGCTTAAATTCCTCCCCTCATCCCCCAGTCATTCTTTGCCTTTTTGTCACAGGAGAATGGCAGAGAAGTGTCGGAGGATTCAGAGTAGTCTCTTATGGAGGGTAGTACTCTTCGCTATGGGACTGGAGTTTTAAATAGTCTTGTCAGCCTCTTATTGAGAGTAAGGACGAATGTTAGGGTCTGAGGATGCAGGGAGAGTCTTTCTGCAAAACCATCCAGACTCGTATTAACAACTCCTAAGCAATCAGATAGTGCTGCGGAATCTGTTGGCGCTCTACAAATAACCGATAATAATAATAAAAAAAATGTTTCAGCAGTATTAAGATGCTGTAGGTAAAATATTTAACTCTCCCCTAGTAATACCAGATTGTGCATTATTCTTTAAATGATGATGCGTGAAAGATAACGCACCATTCTTTATTGATTGCGCTCTACTTGTCATCTAGACCATGTGTACTACTAGGTTATATCTGTTTTTGGACCATTATTATACTGCTTATGAGAGTTTCTGTATAAGAAAAATCAGGAGCCGTTTCATCAAGTGTTAAAATGGTGATATTTCTTTACTTTCTTTAAATAATAGGTCCATGGTGACTCTGTGTTTGCAATGAAAATCATAATTCTAGTTACAGATCATCCAGCTGACAATATGTATTTTGTGTTTAGCAGGAGTTCTATAACTTCCTCACAGTTGCGCCAACGACTATGCTGAATAACTGTTTTTAAGTAATACATTTAGCATTTTGCCTGACTCATGTCTTTGAGCCTACAAGTCAAGGGAATGAAAAGAATCACACTGTGACTTATGGTTTTTTAACCGCTAACTGATGCTCGGTGATGCAATTCTCTGTCATTAGTCAGTATTTGACGCATATGAGACATACAAAAAGGCATCCAGGTAGTGTGAAACATACAAGGGAGGATTTATTCTTTCACTATGTTACTTTCATTGAATATTAGACAACTGTATTTAGCCGCTTTACCTACATTGCAGCACTTTTTCCCAGCTGTCTATTTCTGTTCTGGTTATTAGCTTAAGTATTGTCACTTTTTGTTTTTCAGGATCTTAGTGGCCTGGACAGTCACCGAATACACTAAAAACAAAACCCCAAATGATATAGCTAACTTCCTGTGTGAGGATACTGGAGTAGCCCAC